>NC_054057.1:84760666-84911061 GCF_017639655.2 Falco naumanni | reverse complement strand
CCCCTCAGTGTAGGAGACAAGTCCCAGGTGGTCCCTGCACCACACACATGTACAGGCACTCACCAGCACCTCCGTGCACACCAGCTCGCATGTCCCTCCCCAGGAGCAAAGGGCTTCACCAAAACATCAGAAACCACGTCCCCACAGCAGGACTCCTAAGGTCACCCACACAGAGATGGTCATAGCCACGGTGATGACAATTTTGGAGACGGCTCAGGAGGTGGATGGTCATAGCCATGGTGATGACAATTTTGGAGACGGCTCAGGAGGTGGATGGTCATAGCCATGGTGATGACAATTTTGGAGACAGCTCAGGAGGTGGAGAGCTCAGATCCACCCACGTTGACCAGCCACTCAAGCCTTGTTCAACCACATCTGGACCTGAATTTCTGCTTCATGGGGGTAAGGAAAACAGCCTGAACATCTGCCTGGGCATCGGCTGTGCTGGAGAGCAGGGGCTGAACCGGGGCAGGTTCTGCCCAACAGCCAGGCTGGCTCTGCTACAGTCACACCAGGGCTGAGGCTGCTGCGCTGACTCTCCAGAGATCTTTCACTTTCAAGCCTATAGCTGGGTAGGAAAACTGGTGAGACGGGCAATGCCCTTGCTCAGGATCTTTACAGCAGCTACAAAAAAGTGTGAAAGACATTTAAGTGAAAAAGGCTTTGCACCTTGGAAAAAACCTTACGAAATGAACCCAGGGCAAAGCTCCCTCTCTGCTCAATTTTGGAGCCAGTCTTCTTGCAAAGTGGGAAAAGAACCGCAGTTGACGTGGGCTCCATTATTTACAGCACCAAGCGCTGCTGGAATGACTCCCAAGGTCTTCTGTTCAGCACTGCTCCGACCTAAGGGCAACTCCCACCACAGCCAAGGACCACCCGAGGTGCCACCACCCTGGCAGCATGGAGGTGTGCTGCGGAGTGCACTGAAACCGGGCACTGGCTAAGATGTACAAGGCCACCCCACAGCATGTGGCACCCAGAAATCAGACTTGTGTGGAGGGACTCAGGAAGATCCAGACTAGAAATATGGGAGGAGAGAAGGGGCTGCAGAGCGAGCTGCTGCTTCTGTCTTCTCGGAATCATCGAGGATGGGCACGGCCAAGGTAAGAGCTATACAAGGAAAATGGCAAATTAAATCAATCAAAGCCCCATACCTCCCTAAATGAATCCATCTCCCCTTCAACCCAGGGGGAAGGAGGGATGGGTTTCCTGGTCTCCAGCCATCCCACAACCCCTCCTGCAAACGCACTCAAGCAGAGGAATCAGAGCAAACACACAGCAACAGACCGAGCCATCACCACCGTCACAGCCAAGCGAAGCCACATCTGACAGCCATCATCTTGAGCTCTGGCTAATTTAAGGCCCTGCATTACATCAGCTCCGGGAGCACAGTGAACTGCACACAGAGCAAGGTGAAAAATGGCAAGTACTTCCCACAATGAAAGAGCGTATAACACGGCAAAACATTTCCTGGTGTCTCAGTAGAAGAAAAAACTTTCTATTCTGTATGAACCAGAAATTTTCATTTCTTCACTAAAACACAAACATAAATGAAAGAAAGCACCACCTTGCAATGAACAAAACCAGCAGAAGCATCTCAGCAAAGCTCTGCTGAACACTCTTGCAAGACACAGGGTTAGACCCACTCAAGCCAACTCCGTTCCACCAGTGGAGCCGGTGCTGTACTGCAGGGCCACAGCTGCGGGTTCTCCCTGGTTTGGCTTATTTTGGGCTTAGCTGAACTGAAAATTTGCTTGGTAGGTTTTGCTTTACAGTGGGTAAAGGCAGTTTATTTGCGGTCAACACTCTTCCCACCCCACTGGGCGCACACAGGTCACCCGATGCCTGTCTGCTCGCCCTTCTGTGGGGAAAGAGCAGGCTCCAGTCTGGCCACAGCAAAGCAGATGCCAGTTACATCCCACGCTGCGTTATCTCCCGTGGGAGCCATGCACTACAGCGCTGCTGCTGTGGTGGGGTTTCCCCCAAACCCCCACCTTCACCCCCAAGGAACTGTCAATACAGCATCTTGCACCAGCACTTGACAACTGCAAACGAGGTGAGGACAACCCTGGGGATCAGCAGCACCAGATCTGCCAGAAGCTCGGGCAGCTCCCACGGGCGCAGATGCTTCAGTGGAAGTTCTTGAATCTGGCCAAATTAGTCTGGAAATCTCATTATTCCCCAGTGCTGCTCTTATGAGCTTTGCAGAGCTTCCTGCTGGGCTGGGAATACCACACGGCTGGGGTCCCAAGGCGCTCGGGGGTCTGCAGCTGGAGGTGCAAAGGCCAAGCCAAGCAGAAGGGGTTGGGATGGGATGGCCAACCAAGCAGCAGCCACAACCTGCACCCCACACCTCACCCCACAGACAACCCCACACCTGCCCTGCTCCCAGCAGCTTCCAGACAAGCTTGGACTCTGCAGACCTTCCCAAAAGCCAAGGGGGTAGCTGGAGAGCATTTTCTGACCTTTGACTGCTGGCCATCCCACTGAATGGCACAAAATAGGAGGCTTTTTAGCCAAGAAAGGCAGTTTTCCAAGGAGAAAAGCTCCCAACAAGCACACACAGCTGTTGCAGAGCAAGGAGACCTCCTGGCAACACAGCTCAAGCTGGGCACTGCTGCCACACGCAGGGTATGGTGGAAGCACCGATGCGGCCAGCACAGAGCCGTCCTGGCCGGGCAGGCACTGCTGAGTTCAAAGGCAAGCAGCACCCTGGGGGAAAAGTGTTCTGAGCACCTGCCATGGCCAGGGACAAAGGCTGGGAGTAACACACCAAGCTGCCGGAACCATCCCTGTGTCTCAGGGGAGCAGCATGTTCTCCTGAAACCTGCTGTTCACATCTGGCTCCTGCACTTGCAGAGGAGTTCAGGGCAAGGAGCGAGTTCACAGCCGTGAGCAGCTCCCGGGAACACTCCCCGCAACCTCTCCTCTTGGTTTGGCTCCAGCAGAGAAGAGCAATCTGGGGCTGGTGCACCCAAGTGGGATGAATCCAAGGAGGTTTCTCCATCCCCCATTCCTGGGATGACAGACTTCACCCCCCAGCATCAGCCTGTGTATGGCATTAACCACCCGTGCAAGCCAAACATCCCCTTCCTCCACACATCTGCTCCGTCCATAATCCCCGCTGTCCCTCCCCTAATGGGAAAGCAGCCAGAAAAGTGAACCAAAACCCTAATTATATCCCAGTAGCTCCCCAGTGCCCCAGTGATCTGCTGTGACTTTATCGATGCAGTTACAACAGGGCTGATGAAACAAGGAGGAAAGGGCCAAGGTTGGGTGGGCTCCAAAAACACCCCCCTTCTCCCCCGGCCGCAGCATCACAACGGGTGGAAATCCTGTGCGAGCGCAGGGTGCTGCCAGGACACTCCTAAACCCAACCTGGGTGTCCGTCCCCGCCACCTCCACGCCCCAGGGACCCTGTCACCCACAGCAAAGGAAACACTGCAAGAAGCACTGCACTGGGAGGAGCGTGGTGACAGCCACAGTGGGAGAGCAGCCCACGGCCTCGCTGCAGGTCCCCAGGGCAATTATTTGGCCATAAAATCACGGAGAGCCACAGCTACGGCACCTAGAGCCACGGGGCACAGGGCATGCAAGAGCGAGGACCCCCAGGGCCACGTCCCCACAGCCCCACGGCTAGGGATGCAACAGCAGCGGAGACGGGGCACAGCCCTGGGGTGCATGCAAAGGAAAACACGGGGGAAAAACCCTCCGTGGTAGGTGGGAGCCTTCCCGGCTCTCCCCAGCTCCCCGAGCAGCACCTCTGCCCCAGGGCCCTGCTCTCCCTTAAAAGCAAAAGAGGTTGCAGAGGAGCCCACGCTGCCTGCGGCGGGTGGCAGGGTGCAAGCCATGTTAATGCACACACTCAGAGAAGTCAGCTCCTGGATCCTGCGGGAAAGAGGTGAAGGGTAACGTGAAGTTGCCGTGCACGTGATTTACCCATGGTAATTTTAACTTTCAGCAAGACTGGCTGGCTGTTTGATCTTGTTGCCTGCTTGCAGTCAGACTTCAGTGACTGCAGGGAAGAGCCTCTTCCGCAGCTTTGAAGGAACAGGGCAAAACAAAAAGATCTTACAAAATATATATAACCAAAAGCACAATCACATGCTGTTACCAGCAGTATTTTGCTGGCTTTTTTTTTTTTTTTTCCACCTTACGTATCTTGCAGCCCATGATAGTTCAATAAGCAAGACCAGTAATAAAACCTGCCTGGGAATTCTCATTTTTCACCAGAAATGCCTCAAAACAACGCAGACAAAAGGTGGAAGACTTCAGCAAAACCCCCTGCATTCGGTAACCCTGAGAAAAGCAGTTTACAAAACCTCACTGAAGACCTCGGCTTGTCTCCGCACAAGTTTTAACCTGACGATATCCCTTTTACAGACTCCAAACCTGATGAATAATGCATGCCCAGGATAAAGCAGAAATATAATATTCACTAATGCTTACCGTAACAGAGAAACAAGGACTGCAAATAAGTAATTTATTAACCCCAAACAGTGTTGCTGCTTGAACAGAACGCACACCTTGGCTTTCAGCCCCAAAAACACCAGGGGAAAGTTTGCTCTCAAGCCGTGGCAAGAGCATGCCGAGGGCTGGCTGAGACCCCCTGCTCTCATCACACCGCCAGCACAAAAATGCCTTGTCTCCTATTCTGAAAGATGCCAGCGGAGTGGAATACACACACACCCATGAGCAAGGCTGGGAGCTGCCACCCTCCTTCCTTGTCCTCGGGGGCTGCAGCCGCCCCTTCTCCGCTGGGAGGAGAGCGGCGGTGGGAAGCCCACAACCCTGCGCTCGCCCACGGGCTCCAGCCGCTTTCTCAGGCATTCCAAAATTTGGCCGGAGACACTTTTTGCAACACACCCCCCTCCATGGCTGGACGCCTGCCTAATTGCGTATTTATTTATTTCTGCATTTTCCCAGCACCCTGTACACACTGGGGTGGGGTGGGGGAAGCCAAGCCTGCCTCCCAAAGTGGACCCAAAAAAACCAGGGGGGGTGTGCAGCTCCCCCCATTCCCCAGAGGCCAGGAGGAAGCCGGGAAGCGCAGGGCTGGCTGGGAAAGGGGTGGGAGCCGGGAGCAGGAAGGGGGGATGCCGGCAGCATCGCCCACCCCCCTTTGCTTTGTGCGCGCGCTTGGGGAAATTAAAAATAGCTGCGTCCAAAGAGTGGCTGCAAGCACCACAAAGAGCGTGTTGAGCAGAGGCAGCTGCAAGCTATTTGCTGCCCCTAGTAATCAGCATCTCAGCTTGCAGAGCCCCTGCACACACCCCCATCCCCTTCCTCCCCTGCCAGAAGCTGCCACTGCCTTTCTCCAACCCACATATGTCATGTCAACAATCAATGAATACAGGATCTCTGCTGGGAAAAACGGGGGAACATACTTTGATTTTTTGGAGCAGCTCTGTTGCCTTGTTTGATTCATGCCCTTGTCCTCCTCTCTGAGCTGTCACTGAGGGTTTTGCAAGACCAAATCCCACCCAGCGCAGCCAGGATACCCCACGCCACCCAGCAGAGAAGGAAACCCTTGGCAAGGAACAGGGATGTGCCAGCCACCGGGATGGCACTTCTAGGGATTCCTTTATGCAATGGGAAAAGGGAGGACTATTGCCCAGCGTCACCCTACCCGTAGCCCACAGCCCACCGGTGGTCCTCACCAACCTCAGCCAGTGGCCTGTGACAGGGCTGGAAAGAATTAAAACCGACCCTGTCCCCACCACCATGCGGTGCAGCTGGCAGGTATGGGGCCACGCTGCAGGCAGCTCATTTCACACCACCTCCCCAGCACCAAGCAACAGTGGGGCAAGAAAACTGAGTTTGCTGGTTCTTTGGGCGGGCTGGTGATGCATGTCTGCAGATAGGCACGGCCACCCAGGGACCAGGGATGCTCAAGAGCCCAGCGCTACCCTGGCTTGTGGAGAGCTGGGATCAGGCACTGAAGGCACCCACCACTGCACCTCTTCCTCAGCTGCCTTGAGGGACTCCAGCAGAGCTCTCACCAGCTTCACTTCAACCATTCCACCAAAAAGGGGAAGGAGAAAAAAAAAAAAAAAAAAAAAAAAAAGAAGGGAAAAAGCAACTGGAGCAACTGCCTGCAGTAAACAGCAGTGCCACCATCTGTCACTCACCGCTGCGGTATTCAGGGCTGTTGCTGGAGTGCTCTGTTTTGTTATGGCATTTGCAGCATGGTGGGATGCAGAGGAAAGGCAGGTCTGCGGCCAGCACGCGAGGCAGAGGATGGAACACCAGCCAGGGCCCAAAGGGCTCATGTGAGGGTAATTGTGCGCTCAGCAATTAGCTATGTCATTTTGCTACCAGCTCTGACATCTTCACTGCTAAATACCATTAGAGGCGGGTTGATTCCTGGATCAACATTTCACACGATGATTTTTTCATTCACTGTGAGCGTGCAGCCAGGCTGGAGGCCACGGGTACAGAGCCCAAGTTTCCAGAAGTCATGAAGACTCCAGCTGCTGTAAGCGCCCGTGTCACTCTGCCTCCCATAAACTAGATAAATGCAATTTCAAATCCAGCTCATTTTCCTCCCTGTTCTTGCAAACATCTTCTACACAAATGTCTTTGCTAGGTCTCAAGAAATGGAGGAGCAGGGAAAAAGCAGAAAGGACAGAGCCACTTGAACCTGTCCTCACTGCTCAGCATAAGAGCAATTCCAGCTTTGCAGCTCACCCTGCAGAAGACAATAGGGGCTGTGTTGTTTCCAGGAAGGAAGCACCTGGGCCAGGTCATCAAAGCTGCTTGTTCATTAGGAGGTCGCTGGCTGTACTGAGCTCTCCCAACTCAGCTTTCATCCTCTTGCCTTCTGTTAACTCCCAAACCTCCCACCACGGACTGCTTCACGCCAGGGCCTCTCCCGAGTGGGTCCTGCAGGCACCGAACGCCCTGCTCAGGGGGCTTGGATGTGGACATCACCATCCTCCATCCATGCTCGAGAAGATGTGAACAGAAAGAGCCAGCTCAATCACAGTAAAGCCAGGCACTTTTGGGGCCCCAGAGCCAGGTGCCAGGACTGCTGGTGGAGCCATCCCTGGAGGAGCCTTCCCCTGTTCTCCCAGCCCCCACAAACTGCCCCTCTACAGCTAGAGCAGTGTTACTTCCCCAAACACCACACTAAACCAAACTAAAAGTAGTAAAACAGAAGAGGGTAGGGTAGGGTAGGAAACCATTCATGGAGGTGCCCACAGGTGTCTTGACAGCAGGACCCACCTCCAGCAGCAACTAGGGCCAGACACTTTGAGCGGACAGAAAAGGGAAGACACTAATCGCCCTGACGCCACCGTTATGGGATCCCCACACACAAAATGACACCGGATCAGCATCAAGCATGACGTTACTGTTAGAAAGACCACGAATAAAGATCTGTCTATTCTCCCAACCCTTTCAAGGCTGCTCAGTCCCAGCTTCAGTGATGTCCTGGGGAACAAGTTCCCAGGGCTCCCTGGAGGTTCATGGATTTTTTTCCCCCAAAAAGAGTATCGAAAATTAAACTCAACTCCATCAAAGATCTCCAAGCCCTGTCAGGAACCACCAGCACCTGTGCAGTCTCTACATCTCCTGTAGAGCAATCAGAAGGTTGTGCTTCGTCTCTTCTCCCTTGCACTCTGACTTCAGTGTCCCTTTCCTGCCCAGCTCCCCTGAAGGGGAAAGAACTGCTGCTCCCCAATTATTCCCAATGTTTCCTTATTTCTACTGCATCAGCTTTGAGATATGCACTAAACATCCCAAGTGAAACCTCCCCACAGATCATCTTCTACCCTGCTCCCCAACATAGTTATTTCCCCAGCTCTGCTGCCCACCGCTGCCCATCACTCCCATCCCAGCCAGCTCATGTCCTGTGTGATTTCCCATCCACCACCATGAAGCCAGGAGCTCCTGGATGGACCCATTTCCACCACCACCGCATAAACTGGTGGGACTGGCAGGGCACTATCACCATCAATCACCAAGGAGACACATCACCTCTGGACTGCTGCAGGATGTGGCCATGCAAGGGGTCACCTTCCCTCTCCATTGGGCTTGAACTGAAAACCAGAGGAGCCAGGCAGAAAGTCCTCCAGCTACAAGACCAAGCCAGACCCACGCCCTGGAAAAAATCTGGAACAGGGGACCCTGCCACCATCCTGCCTCCCACACCCGCTCCCCTCCAGCCTTTCTGTTTCAGCCTGTTTTAAATTTGAAACATGCTTTCATTCAAACCAAAAGCTTTTTATGCTAAACAGAAACTGAAAGTCTTGAAGATCTGGCAAACAGAGGCACTGGCAAAATTGTGTCCGTGCGGTGAAATGCTGAGGACGCGAGGAACTGGGATTTGTAAAGCCTGGTGCTCCCACGGAGGAGGGGGCAGGGAGAGCTTGGAAACACTTAAATGGTGAAACGTGTGGAAAAAGTAAGGATGTAGAGGCCAGGATGTTTAAGGTTCGTTTTTAATCCCTGCCAATGAATTTCTATTCCGTGCCAAGACTGAAGTAAACTGCTTTGATCTGAAAAGGAGGAGAAAAACACATGCACATATTCTTGGCTTCTTAACAATATAGATGACAAAGGAGGGAACTATGATGAAAATTAACATGGTGCAGCAATGCTGACAGTGACGTTTTAAAATGCCCCTTTCTTCCAAATAAAGAACATTTTGGAGGGGGGTCAATTAGGAAACAATAATTACATGCATCCATGCATCACAGCATCATCGTGCACGCATCCCTCCCTCCCTCTGATCCCCCATCAGCAGCCACGGACATTTACACCAGTCTCCTTTTTTACCCATTTATCAATTCCTTAGGTTTCCATGGCCAGGAGCGGGGCCTGGGGCCACACGGGGCTCCAGATGTGACCCGGCAGCCCCCTGCGCAGTGCCAGACCTCCCACCTCCGAGCTGGCCTCTCTTCTCCTATTTATACACCCAGCCCAGGGGTCCCGGTGCTCCCCTAACCATTGCCAGATGCCGGGCTGGCCTGGCTCTTCATCCTGACCCAGTCCCATCAGCTCCCAGCTCCCTCCTGACCTCCCTCCCAGCCACTGCAGGCTGGAGCAGGGATGCCTGCTCCCTCATACCGGGGTTAATGCTATTACGATCCACCCGAGTTCCTGACTTCGGAGCAGGACTACTGTGCTGCGAGCCTGGGAAGGGTCTGCAACGCCACCATGGAGGATGCAACCATCCAACCCCTACACATGAGTAAACTCTGGCACAGAGGTAGCTGATATTTCCTTATTTCTTCTGCATCATCTTTGAGATATGCACTAAACATCCCAAGTGAAACCTCCCCACAGATCGTCTTCTACCCTGCTCCCCAACATAGTTATTTCCCCAGCTCTGCTGCCCACCGCTGCCCACCACTCCCATCCCAGCCAGCTCATGTCCTGCATGATTTCCCCATCCACACCACCACCATGAAGCCAGGAGCTCCTGGATGGAGCTATTTCCACCACCTCTGCATAAACTGGTGGGACCGGCAGGGCTTAAAACACCTTCTTATACCCACCCCAGCCCCCTAAACAGCTCTTAATGCGCCCTCCCTAATTTTAGAAGGCAACTTGACTCCAGCAAATAAGGGGCAGGACAGAGGCAGAGCTCAC
The DNA here is from genome assembly GCF_017639655.2 of Falco naumanni. Taxonomy (NCBI): domain Eukaryota; kingdom Metazoa; phylum Chordata; class Aves; order Falconiformes; family Falconidae; genus Falco; species Falco naumanni. Next base: position 84,901,464 of record NC_054057.1, on the reverse strand, counting down.
AGCCCATCTTCACACTTCACCCCACCACGCTGGAAAGTGCCGGACATGGAGTGGGGCCAGTTTGTTGAGAGAAGGACATGTCATGCCGAGGGATGCTCCCCCTGATCCCCCATGGGGGAGCTGGGAAAGCCCATCCAGAAGATGCTCTCACCTTGGCATTAGTTATCCACAACACCAGCAAGTCTGAGATACTCCCAGGTGAACGTGAATTTTGTCCTCCTTTCAAACCAGCACATCCACAAAGGAAAAAAGCCAGAATTTATTCTGTCTCAGGCAGCCACTGGCAAGAGGCCTGGTGTGATGGGATAACACCTCCAGGGAGAATGCAGCTCTTGCTGGGGGCAAAGCACTGGCACAAATGCCAACCTAGTAAAAATCCCAGCCCAAGGCAAGTGGCAGAGGGGTAAACTGAGGCACAGAGACCAGCCCTGGCCCACAAACATATAATGAGCCATTTAGAAGCTGGGTAGGAAATCCAGACCCTCTTCTCCGACCTGCTCTAGCCACAGGGCTGGATCTGTTCTCAGACAGCGCTGAGGCCATCACCCACCTGCAGGTCCAGCGAGGGAGGGGACAGTGCTCTCCATCCCTGCAAAACCCCTCCTGCACACCCACTGCCTCTCCGCTACGTTCCCACGCAGCAGGGCTCTATTTATAGAGATATTTATAGAGACCTCGGCTGCTAATTATAGATCGCAGCAATCAAAACAAAAGGAGGCAAATGCTCTGCACTGCCAGTCTCTGGCTCCATCCCCTTAGCCCAGCGCTATTTTTGTGGCAGCTCTCATACCTCAACCAAAACCCCTCAAACCACCGAAGCACCACGGTGCCGGGCTGCTCTCCCACTGCAGCTGTAGCAGCGGTTTCCCCGGGGACCACAGGGTGTTTTACCAGGAGGACTGAGACCTTGCACAGCAAGAGGACATGTCAGGAGGTGCAGCCAGCAGCACCCGTTTGGGCATCTCCCCCTGGACAGAGCGTGCTGGGATGCAGCTGCTAGGCAGGCAGCAGCCAGGGGGGCTTCACTCCCCATCCTGGCACAGGTGCCTCCATGTCCCCTCCAGTAACGGGGCACGATCCCTCCCAGCTCAGGCAAGGCTGTTTCCCCACAGGCTGAGGGCTTTATCCTCTCTAGTTTCAAACATCCTGGAGTACCCAACGTCTAAGCAATTTGAGTGACTCTTCCACCTCCAAAACAAGTCTGTGGACACAACTGGCTTGGCTTCAGGTTTTTGGCAGGCTTTAGCCTCACACTCCATGTAATGGGGAACTTGGGAACGCACCTCTCAGGAAAAACAAGGAAGTGCCACCAGACTGGCGAGCACATGGGGGAAATGTCCTCAGACACTCGCAATGCAGCATCTCATCCCCAAGTCCCTGCCACCCTCTTTCCTGTTTCCTTCAACTCAGTGTAAGAGTGGTTTTGCCACCCTCCAGCTGCTGTGGAGAAACATCAACCCCCCGTACATCACCTGGCCCAGCACAGACGTTTGTCAAACGGCAGGAGCAAGCCAGTACCGAGGGGTAATCACGGTGGTTCAGCATGGAAAGGCATCCTCAAGCGATCGCACACCCTCCACATCCACCCACAGCTGGGAGGGAGGAATTTCTGCACGTCTGAGCAGGCTCGGCTTAGCCAGGGCTCGGCAGAGCCGGAACGGCTGCTGGCACACTCCCACAGAGGGAAGGGGATGTGCTGCGCTTGGCGTTCCCAGCGGCCAGGCGTGCTCCGGGTGGTGGCACCAGGCTGGGGCTGCCGGCAGGAACGGCACCCAGCATGGAACAGGGAGACCCTGGGGAGCGAGTCTGGCAGCTCAGCCTGGGTCCAAGGGGACGGAGGCCCACAGCCTGTGCGCGACCTTCCCATCACAGCCGTTATGCAGAACTGGGCTGAGTTTTCAGAAATATGGCAGACGGACGGAAGGATGGACATACAGAAAGAAGGTGGCTAAGCAGGCACATAGGCTTGGGATCAGCTCAGGAACACCCATGGGCAGGTCTCAGGAGGGAGCTGAATGCCAGCAGGGCAGTTTGTTCCCACTTGCCCCACCTTCTGCTAAGGGATTTCTCTGCCCAAACTGTACCAATCCAACACCAAACTTGCCCACCCCACAGCCAAAGGCTCCCGTCCCCAAGGCTGCTCCATCCCATGGCCTCTGCGTACCACAGCACGCACATCTCTGGGGACCCCCTGAGGTTTCCCCAGCCTGTGGCTGGGCTTTGAGCCACCCCTTCAACCCACTGCTCCCCAGCTGGCTGGGAGCAAGGAGCAGCATCCCCCTGGCTGGGCACGGGAGCATCTCCGCCACCATCGCCAGCCCAGGGCTCCCCTCCCAAGCCCGCCCACCCCTCCCTCCTCTCCCACTTTTAATAAGAGCAGAAATTGCCAAACCCACAAAATTAATGCCTAAAAGGTTCAAGACAGAGCAATTCAATCCCTGCTTGCAGCTGCCTGGGAGGTCTCCGGCCAGCTGTTGCCCAGTTCCCAGCATGCTGTGGAGGCTGCCCCCACACCGAGCCCCCCACGGGACCCCCACTCAGCTCCCAGAGAGGGGAACTGGGGCACGCAGTGGGTAAGTCACCCCCGTATGGGCTGCAAAGTGGATCCCCCATGCAAAAAACAATGTCCTTGCTGTGTGTGGGACAGACACCTCCTGGTCGAGACCCCATCCCCGTTACCCCCCCCTGCCCCACAGACGTAGTGGGGACAGGGACAGGAGCCGGCACAGCCTGGGAGTGGAGAGCTGCGAGCAGGCGAGAACCTCGGGGGAGAAACCAGTGTCCCGCAGCAACGCCAGCCAGCAATGCCCAAGGTGTGGTGGGCACAGGGCTGAGTCCTCACCACCCGCCCCCCGCAGCGACATGCTTGCTGACAGCCTGACCTGAGAGCCACCAGTCCCCTCCAGTGACCCACAGCACTCAGCCGTCACAGCCTGATCCTATGGGATGGTGGCTGTGGGTCCCAAACCCACCGGAGCTGTGGCACCCTCCAAGCCATGCTTTCCTGGGCCGGAAAGCTGCACCACAGCTGAGCCCCAACACTCAACACGCTGCACTCAGCTACTCCCCACACAGGTCCCCCCTTCTCGTGCACACCAGCCGAGGGCTGAGCACTAACATCTGCGCAGACACTTGGTCTGGTGTAAGCTCTGAGCTGGGGGGTACCGGGATCAGGGTCCTGCCAGAGCACACTGTGATGGCCACAGGTTACCCACAGGGACTGCAGCAAAAGCTGTGGGAGGTACCTGACCTGCTGTAAACACAGCCTCCCGGCACGCAGGGAGTCAGCCTGGCCTTGCCATCAGGGATGGAGCGAGGGCAGGGCTGTGCAGGGGCATCAGGAGCTACCAGAAGGGGTGCCCCCGTCCCGCCAGCCGAGCCCTGCTGGCACCCGATGCAGAGGGGTCATGGGCTGGCAGTTTGGAAAAACAACCTTCCCCAAGGTCAAGCGGAGGATACACCACAGGACACATTCCCACGTGAGGAAGAAGACAGTGACAGTCTGTCCTTCCTCAGGGCCCCAGCCCTGGTCTTGCATGGGCTGAGCAGCAACAAAAATCCCCGTTTCCTCCTGCTGGGGGGCTTTTCTCCCTGCCCCAGCTCAGCCAGCACGGCAGCGGTTGCTCTGGTGCCATGAGCTGGAAGGGGCTGAGGGAGGCTGTGCCCAAGCAACACCTTTAGCAGAGCTGGGGCTAACAGCAGCGTGGATCCCACGCAGTGCTGTGTTCCGCAGAAAGGTCAGAAGGGTATTTTTACACCATGTGTCAGATCCCAATGAGTAGGAAGGAGCCACGACCATCTTCTCCCTCTATGGCTGCAGCGAGGCCAGACTGAGCCCTCCTGCCCTCCTCCAGTGCGACCCATCATGCCACAAAGGGCTGTGGGGGCAGCGAGTCCCAGTGCCCCTTCCCAGCTGGGTCAGAGCCCTCCCACACAGCGCACAGGGCTGGAGGGGTGCAGGGACCCAGCAGTGGCTGAGGAGGGGGCCCAGACTGGAGAGGTGCCAGCATGGCGGTATGTCACACTGCCTGGGACACCGACCCACGCTCCACATGCGCGTACTCCCTTTTTGTTTGGGTTTTTCCACTTTTTCCCTTCTCAAGGGGAAGAAGCACAAGGGGAGCCTGGAGAAATGTGGGATGCTCCTAGCTCCCTGTGTGCTCTCTGGCATGGTCCCCTGTGGTGCCCAGGAGGCATGGGGCTGGGGCATGGCCCACCTGCTCCTCCCCAGGCGCAGCAGCAACCGGGGCAGGTAAACCTCCTCGGGATAACCAAGCAGCAAAACAAACAAACAAACAAAAAAAATCAAAACCTTTGTTTCCCAACATCCTCGCACCTCTGCGTCAGACTGGGGCACCTCCCCACTCCAGTCAGCCACACACTGCTCTCCTGTCAGCACAGGACATGAAACACCAGCCCACCGTAAAACCAGGTTGCTGAGACACTAAAAACGTATTAAAAGCCTCCACTGCTCTTACCAGAGACCTTTAAATTATTTAGGGCACTTGGATCAACCCCAAGAAAAAATACAAACAAACAAGGCATGAAACTCGAGCAACGCCCACTGTGCTGCCGTGCCTCCCCAGCCCACAGTGCCCTCGCTGCAGGCATCGCACGAGGACCAAGACATGCCGCCCTCACAGGGAGCCTCCCTGCCACAGGTCCCCACACGTCCCTGCCCCACGCGTGCGCACGCGCTGCCCTGCATCCCGGCACGCCTGGCTTTGTGAGCCGCCCACCGGGGCAGATCCCGGCACATGGGTGCCTGCTGCGCCATGCCAGCAACCTCAGCCTTCAGCTTGCGGTAGCCAGGAGGATAAATCAGCAGCCCTGTGCGGTCACGGCTGGGCTGACCCTGCTGGGCTCACCAGTCCCGCTCTGCGGCTCACAGTGGACAGGTTTCCCTTCCTTTCGTCTCCCCACAGTGCCAGCAATGTGCCGCGGCTCCGAGGCGGGCAAGCAGCAGGAAGGCGTTCCAGCTGACCTACTTTCCATGGACATCGCCAGACAGGGCCTCCTTCCCAGGCACTGCCAAGGCGATTCACTGCCACCAAACCCCAGCTGGCACCAAGGAAACGGACAGAAAGGAGAGGGGATGACTTTGGGGACCCCTCAGCACTCCCTGTCAGAGCGGGATCTGTTGGCAACTGATTGATCTCATGCCGGGTAGGACTCACACACCTCCAAAACACCCACCCATCCTCCGCAGGCTGTCCACCAAGCTCCCACACAAACCCAGCCTGGCATTAAGTCAAACCAGCAAGCACAACTCTTCACCAGTATAGCAGAGACCGCCTCATGTCTCGTACCAGGAGCATCACCCCAGGCTCCTCCAAGGGCAGCAGAGGTGGCCCTGGCTGATCCCCACAGCCTGAACACGGTGGCCACATGCCTCGGCCGAGCAGCACTTACCATCTCGTCGAGGGCGTAGCGCAGCAGCCCGTGCTCGTAGAGGATGAAGAACCGACGCTGCCATTTCTGCAAGAGAAGAGAGCAAAGGTGGGTCACAGCAGCGCCCACCAGTCCCCAGGCCTCATCGAGGGCACCAGGGCTGCACACCGCAAAGCTGGGGCAGAGAAAAGACACTGAAATCCCTTTGTGGCAGGGGACTTGTGACAACAGGGCATGTGCTCAGGTCTCACTGAGCACTGGCCCACAGCTGCCAAAAAAGTAGGGCGGACCTCCCCCCAGCACTGTGGAGACTGTTCCTAAAGGATGATGAATGTCGCAGAAGTATTCCTGCTCAGCCCCTCACGCCCCAAACCCAGCGCTTCTGGGTGCTGTGGGCTTTGCAAAGCAAAGCTCAGCTCTGCCGGAGGTCTGCTCGTAGCAGCCCGCATTGCCCCATGCCGATTTACTGCCTGGCTTCGCGGGCACCCAAGAGGCGGCTGTTTCAGGGTTGCTTCCCCATCCCATTCCTCTCTGCGTCCAGACAGACCCCAAGCTGGCCTGGTTTAACCACGCAGGGGACAAAAATAACCAGTGACAAAAGCCTTCAGCTCCTAGGCTGGAACGAGGACTTTCCTCCTCTCCCAAAGGAAGCCCACAAGTCCCATCACTGCTCTCCAAGAGACTCAAGATATGCAGGTCACCAGAAAGATCCCTCACCTAAGTGCTCCCAGCCCTCAGCTTCATCCTGTGTCATCTATTCCAGCACCTGGCCCTGTAGGGTGACAGGGTGTCATGTTAGATGTCCCCTAGCAGTGCCTGAGCTCGATTTGGCTGGTGGCTGCACCTCCGGGGGAGGTACTGCCCTGGTGGTCCTGCTTCCCCTGGCACTGTGCTGGCACTGCTGCTTCTGTAGCCACGCAGCAAAACAGATTGAAGAACTGATCTGGCTGGAAAATGGCCTTTTTTTTTTTTTGCTGTGTGCCAGGTTGTTTTCAGCCAAGAGCAAAAACTGGTTGAGCAGGCTGAAATAAAAAAGGTCCTAGATTCATAGCCCCAGTGCAGCAACTCTTATCTTGCTTTTCTCAGCCCTCCAGGCAAAGTCCAAGGTCCTCAGGGACAACCAAAACTGCGGAGGACCCTGTGGACCTCTGCATGCCGCAGCTTAGCGGGCAGCCTCTGCTCTGAGGGGGACCAGAGTCCCATGTCCCCTTAACGCTGGGCCAGCCTACGACTAGATGTGACTCCAAATAATGACCCATATACCCCAGGCTGAACTCAGAACTCAATTCTTGTTCACTCGGGAGAATTTTTTTTTTTTTTTTTTTTTTTATTACTAGCAGCTCCAAGAGCATTTTGGCTGCGTGACAGAAGGTTCACGGACCATTGCCATCCCTCCCACGCAGAAAACAGCCCTGTCCTGGCGGCCTCAGCAGCAAGTTCCCGGGAAAAGCAGCTTGGGGACAGGCTGGGAGTCTTCGTCACAAGCCAGTGGTGAAAGGATGTCAGCCTGGCCATGCCCTTATGGGCCTCACACCTCCCAGGGCAGGAAAGCAGCGCATGCTCCAACCCCCCACGATGCTGTTGTTTCTCCAAGGCACAAGCAAACCCCTTTAGGCAGGAGCCGAGTGTGCCCAGCTCTGTCTGCGGGTCTCTGCTGCCAGGCTTCAGAGCTCTGCAGGGTTATAGCACATGGGAACCACCTCTCACCCCCTTCCTTGCTGCAGGATCTGCCTGGCACAGGGGTAGGTATCTGCATCAGTGGATGGGATGCAGCCTCCCTCCAGGGCTCTGGGCATGCCCATGATGAGCTGCATAAAATAAAGCAGCTGTTTCCAAGCTCCAAAGTGAAAGTGGTTGCCTTACTGATGGTCCCAGCACAGCCCAAATCCTGCCAGCTTGAGCACCTTCCCAACAGTGTGGCACATGTCAGGCCAACCAGATGCCAACCAGAGCAGCATCAAGGCATCTAGAAGCAACAGCAGCATGCAACAAAACTGCATGGACTGAGCCTGCCCAGCACGTGCAGTGCCCCAGCCTGCTGCCCAGCACAGACACTTCACATCCCAGAGAAGGCATTCAAGCCCTGCTGCAGGAAACATCTCCTGGTTTCCTGGTTTGCACAAGGGGCTGGGTGCATGGAGATGCCTGCGGCAATCCCAGGGCTGCAGCCGTCTATGCGGGCACAGACAGGCCCTCACTGCTCCTCCTGCCACCCCCACCCACAGCATGAGGAGAGGACATCTCTGCTTCCCTTACCCGCGAGCGATGGACAGGGTTGTCAAAGTCCGTTCCTTCCGGGGCCAGTAGCAGCCAGCCGCCGTAAATGGGTTTGGCCTGCAAAGAAACAGCAGAGAAATACATCAGGCACAGAGGAAACTGGCTCACAGTGACCAGCACCGTGGGGCATCGATGGTCAGGGACCACAGGAAACCACACCAGTGCCCGGTATGAAGGCAGCAGCATGAGTTCAGGCTCCTGCACACAGGCAAACTCAGCCCTGCCAGTGCAGGGAACACGGTGCCTGATGGCAGCCCGTGGTGTTATGTATGCTACGTGCAAACGGGACTGAAATGAGGACTCTGGAGGGGGTAAAATCCCAGCCACAAACACTAAACTGCTGTTTCTGCATGGCACTGCACCGAGAGCATCAACCTCCCAGGTACTGCCAAGCTGCAGAGCCCGTCCTCACAGACATCTCTTCCCCTCGCCATCGGCAGCGTGCCTCTACTCCAAAGCAAAAACATACTCCAAAGGAGAGCTTGATGTTTTCCTTTTGTTAATTAAGAGAGGAAAAACTACCCAGTGCTGGCAGTTCTCCAGCTCACAGCCGCTTCCCGTGCCGTGCACATCCAACACCCGTTTCCCCGCAGGGGTGGCCCCTGCCAGCCTGCTCCTCCCCGCCAGCGGCTTCCAGCAGCCCACGGCCGAGCACGCAGGAAGGTCAGAGCCAGGCAGAGGGAAAACAGCTCATTCAGCCAGGCGGGAAGAGAAAGGGAAAGAATACCCGGAAAGAAATGTCTTGCAGCACTGCCGTTTATCAGTGGAAAAAAAATATCCAGGCTCTTTCCACCAGTCGTTTGGGCACAGAAGTGGCAGGCGCGAAGCAGACCCAGGTCATGGCGAGCAGTGGGATGGGGATGGGCACCAGGTATGTCCTCCTCCGCAAAGTCCTATGGGCACCGTTCCTGCTGCCTGTCATGCTGCAAGCTATTAGCCAGCTCCATTCCTGGCAAGGGTTGGGGCCAAACGCTGGTGTGCAAGAGTGGCACGGCATTGCCACACCAGTGAGGCGGCTCCGCAGAGGTACAGGGATGGGCCGGGAGGGAGGAAACCCAGGGCAGATCCAGCTTCGGCAGCCCCTGGGTCCAGGGACGCTGCTTTCCACCATGAAACATCCGTGCACGCCCAGCCCAGCCGCACAGTGACAAGGACACATGTTCCCAGCTCCTCTCAAAATTATTTGGTTAATCTCATTGCTTTCGTTCTTTTTTTCTCTTTTTTTAACTCTCTCCCCTTAAAGCTTAAAACCGTTTCCAATTCAGTACCTCCCCTAGATTCCTCCTGCCAGTTTCTGTGGTTTTGTAATGTTAAAAAAAAAAGTTTCCCCTCTGGAAAAATCCCTGCAAACAATAGAAGAAACTGCCTATGCACCAAAAACTGTCAAATGCATGAAGCACTGAGTAAGCAAACTGGAAACAAGCCGGAGGAGCCCTTTTACTGTTTGTAAAGTGAAAAAGAAATAACAAAAATCTCTTATCCCCCCCTGAGAACATGACATATCAGCTCTAGGTGTTGCTCTCCCAGCAGCTGGGAAAACATGATTCGAGGAGACCTTCCTTCCTTCCCCCTCTCTGCAAAGGGGATTAAAAACAATAAAAATGAGTGCTGGGAGTGGGATCCAGTTGGGGGGAGTTGCTTCCCTCCCTCCCGGGGGCCCGGAGCATCCCTGCGCCCGCCTGTTCCCACGATCAGCACGAGCCTCACCCACACCGGGGGCCACGCTGGCACAGGAGGGCACCCCGTTGGCCCGGCAGCCCCCAGCCCTCCCCGGGTTTGGCGAGGAGCCCCCCACCAGCCCTGTCCTGCTCACCTGGGTGCTGGCGCCCTGCTCGCCCATGGCCCCCACGCTGCCCCCCAGCCGGCGCGGCACCCGCTCAGCACCCGCTCTGCGCCCGGCCCCGCGCCGCCCACGCTGCCAGCGCCCAGCGGGGTGAGCCGTGCTCCGCCACTCCCCCGGTGCGTCCCGCTGGCAGCCCGCCCCATGCCCCCACCCAAAGGCACCCGTGACGCATCCATGCCCACGCCAGGGGAGGACTTTGGAGTGGGGGGCTCCTGCCGCTCCCTACCATGCCAGGACGGGGCCGCGGTCTCCCGTGTGGCTTGGGCAGAGCCACCTACAACGCCTTTCCCAAATTTCTCTTCTGTTTTACAGGGGGGGAAAAGCAAAATTGCAAATAAATGGCTAAGGATGACCCACCAGAGAGCCAGGAAGCACCTTCAACGAGCCACTGCAGCAGGGAAGAGGGTCCCCAAACTCCCATGAGAGGCAACGCGGTGAGCCCTGAGCAACCAGCTCTGGTGCTGGAGAAGACATTGCAGGTAGCCTCCACCACCCAGGAACAAGGAAGCAGATGACAGCACAGGCAGGACGCAGCATCCCCAGCACTCAGCACCGCCATGCCAAGGTGGAGTCCCAAGGATCCCCCAGCGGTGACACTACGGGCAGCAGAGCTGTTCCCAAGGCTCAGCCTTCCTCCACCCCCTGATCTTCCCCTCCGTGCCCCAGCAGAGCCCCTAGGCACGGCCAAGAGCTCACCCCAGCAAAGCCCCACGAGCAAAACCTCTCTCTGACCCAAGCCCCAGCACTGCAGCTCCCCCCACCCAAGAGGACTATCCCACGCCACCCTGAGCACCCCAGCAGCATCCAGCCACACACAGCACCGCGTGTGACAGGTAGTACGCAATTCTGAGTGCCACACCAGGGAGGAAGTAACCGTGAAACCCAAACGGAGGACATCACCACCAGGGCCAGCACCAAGCAGCCTTAACCCACTATTACAGGCACAAAACCCTGCCTGGCTCACAACCTTCAGCAGACATCATTTTGCCCTCAGACACCCCAATTCTGGCTCAACTGACCACATATAAAGCACCAAGCACCTGAAATACATGCCCTTAACATGGAGCACAGTCATTTCTTCACGGGTGTCACAAAAACGCACCAGTGGGCTATACTTATTTCAGCAGAAGCATCCAATTTCAGATATTGAAACCAAAATAGCTGAAAGGTATGAATTAGAGCTAGCCGGCGTGGGCAGCCTGGTTCCACCCACCAACAGATGAACACGCAGCAGCGCTTTTTAAAGGCAAACCAAAACAAGCTACTGCTAAAACCAAGCAAATGCCCAGAGAGGTAAGCATAAATAAAAGGGATATGAATCAGCGCATAAAGTGTCTGAAATAAACCCACCACACCTGCATTGGAATGGCCCTGCTGAAACGAGGTTTAAAATAAACCTTCTTGAAGCCGCTGTGGGAGGCTGGTCCAGGGGAGTGTTACCACACCAGGATGGAGCCAGAGCCGCACGTCGCTTCGCACCAGCTCAGCTTTCTCCGGAGAGCTCAGCAAGAGTAGGAAAATGGAACACCCAGCACTGAGCAAGAGCTCAGAGCAAAAACTCCCCTTGCCCAAGCAGATCCGTCCAACCTCACATTAAGGGATGGCATTAGAGCAGTCCCAGGGCTCCCAGGATGCCTTTGACCACGCAGAGCCCTGTCCACCTCCCGCAAGGTCTGACGACGTTCGAAGGGCAGCTCCAGGCAGTTTCCCCGCAGGAAGCAGCCACGCAGGATGCTTGGGTACTGGGCAGCTTTGCTTTTATTCAGACGATACGTGGCCGAAGGGGTGAGCCACAAAATGATGTGGAAAGCAGAGTGGAAGGCAGCTACTGTCAGCGCGATGCATCCATGCATAGGGTGGGGCAACACTCGCAGGGCAGGCAGGAAGAGGAGAGCCGGTTCCTCTGGCACGGCTTGCGGTGATGGAGCCAACCACCCGCCATGACCTTGGCCAGGAGGTGCCTAAGCCAGTGCCTCGCCGCTCTGGGAGATCTGCCGGCACCTCAGCACCCAAAAACCCGTGATATAGCCTCAGCACCTTCCAGGGGCACCACTGCATGGGACATGCGGCTGGGCTGGAGCCCCACAGCGGCCAGTTCCATCAGGGCCTGTGGGACCAGTAGAGGCTGACTCATGCAGAAACGCCCCAGCGTCACCGCTCCGCTTCCTGTCACACCTCTGGGAACTCCCAGGTATCATATCCCATCCCACCTCTGATCCTGCCCGGCCCTGCTTAGCTTCAGGGCCCACCACTGGAGCTGTGCTGCGGGTTCTCACAGCCCCTCACCTGCCTCTCAGGTCGCTGCCCCAGCCACTGCAGCGGTGCCCTGGGCCTGCAGCTCTGTGCTGCATCACGGGGAGGGGGACACACGCCGCCTCCAGCCGAGCACCCAGGCCAGCACTGGCAGCACACGGGTGGGAGGAAGTGGAGAACGAAGCGGCCCCAGCTCCGTTTACACAAAGCTGTCAGGCTGCTGCGCTGATGCTGCCCAGGCCCGGACACAAGTCACCCCTCCCCAACCAGCTTCACCAGCACGGGGCATGCAATTCCCAGCAGCCAAGGGACTGGGATCCACAGATATGCAGAACCACTCAGCACTTCCAAAGTCCATGGTGATCAATGAACCTCTGCACATCCCTAGGGCAGAGAAGGCACCGTCACCCGCTTCCAGCAGGCAGAACAGGTCACAGGAGCACAACAACCCACAGAGCGCCAGGTCACAGGGCTGGAGGTGGGCTGCGACACCAAGCAGCACGCCTGTTGGATGGAATTTCACATCTGCTGTGTTTGTCCGTGGTACCTTCACCTCCTCCCTCCCCAGCGCAAACCAGCCAGCCAAGCAGGGTGCTTGGCAGCACTGAGCAGTCGCACAGCACCGGCCACGCAGTGCCCCACAGGAGCTCACAGCACAAGGTGGAACAGGAGAGCTTTGCTGACATCCACATCTCCTCTTAGGGTCCAAATTCAGCTCCCTGGCAGAGCACCCACATCCCCATCGGGGTGCCGGGACAGCCAGGTGGGCTGGGGATGCCCCCACAGCCAGTCCCCACCCACCCCAACGTGCTCCAAGGGAAGTCCGAATCCATCGCCAGGAGAGCCCTGGCTCCGAGCGCGTGGCGGGAGGGATAATCTGTTTAGGCTGCCGGCAGACGTAATCAGCCTGTCTCGGGTGGAGGCAGGGCTTGTTTTGTTCAGGCTTGGCAACAGAGCGGGAAGGGGAAAAAAAATGGACCATTGCAGCGGAGCTTTAGCCTCTGCCTCCAACACTGAATACAGAGAGCCCTGTGCGCGAGGGAAGCAGTGCCAGAGCTTCCAGCAACCCCACGAGAAAGCGATGTCCGATGTCCCCAGCCTGGCCAAGGCTGTGGGTAAACCCATGGTAACTCCTGTCTCACCACCTCTATGCGTTCAGTCCAAATAGTCACCAAAAGGAGCTTCTTTGAAAGCAGCAGCAGCGCCTGCTGTTCCCTGCACTCAGGGCAGGGCAACAGGGTCACAGCTCTCAGCCAGACCCGCAGGAGAGCATGGCCCCCAGAGTGGAGACAGTAAGGTCCCCTGTCCACCGCCTCCTGAACCACTCGGGGTTCCCCAGAGGCAGGGACCCATTTCTGGCACAGCTCAAGGGGAAAGTCACCACAAATGCTGTTGTTGCAACCTTGAAAGAGGAAATCTGGGTGGTTTCAGCTCTGCTCAGTTATGCACACCTTGGAGCCAGAGAGAACATCGCTGATGGGCGAGTCAGAGCAGCCATCACCTGGCAGGAATGAGGAAGGTGACATGGTGTTTGGGAGGGGAATAGGATGCAATACCCAAGCAGGTTTTCCTGCCCACAGCGCAGCTTTTAGGAACTGAGAGACAGGCATCACTTAACATTTTGCACGCTTGCAGCAGGCTGCTGCATGGACCGCTGGAGACCTGCGACCCCGGCCGGCGGGAGGCTCTGCAAACACCGCTGTGCAAACCCATGCTCCGGCGGCAATCCCAAGGGCCGGGGACGTTGCCCAGCCTCGGTGGTTAAGCCGCTTACATCTCTGTTTCCCTGCCTGTACAGTATTTCCCCTCCACTGTATGTCACTTGGCGATGCACGACGGAGCAGGGCCAAACCCCAGCGCAGGAGGCTGCTGTGCTGCCAGTGGGTGTCCACAGCCGCTCCTGGAGCGAAAGCACTCTCTATCCCCCAGCTCCACATCCAGCTGCTCGCTGTCCCTGGGCTCAGCCCAAATTGTGCTTTTTCTAGGCCAAGACCTGGGCATCTCCCGGGGACCACCTTGGACACATGGTGACAGCCACCCCTCCATCCACCTCCTGCAAAAATATACTTGTGCAGCACAGGTGTGGGCATGACCTGGCTGCTGCCGATGCTCCAAATCACCCAGGCCAGGTTTTCTCCACCAACACATCTCACTGTGCAGGAAGAGGCCAAACCAGACCAGACTGGACCTGGGGCACGAGAAGCACAAGGTGCCACTGCCGTGGGGTGGCCGGCAGTCACCGTGCACGGCACACCGGCAACCGTGACCCAGCTGTCGGCAAACCCCAAGGAACAAAGTTACCAGGGCAGTTTGCTGCGTGGGCAGCGGGAGTGACCGACCGACCAGAGGAGCAGGAAGGGGAAAGGTTGAATTCACCCTCCGTGCAAATGGCCCGTCGCTCTGCAAATACCCTGGCACCAGGGCTGCACTTGGGTCCAAGCGCTGCCATCGGCTTGGGCGGCTGGAGCAAGAGCTGGAAGGGGTCGGCTGCGGTCAGCGCCATTTGTCCAGCAGCAGCGAAATGGAAGTGGGAAGGGACGGGCTTTGCAATGCCAGCACCCCCTCCTCGAGCAGCCCCAAAGCCCGCAGGCGTATCTAAACACCTCTCACAACGGGGCTTCCTCAGCACCTGGGAGAAGCCACAACATCTCTCCAGAGTGCTGGAGTGTGCCAGAGCAGATAAGGTGCGGCGCCATGTAAAAAAAACAGCAGCAAATAAGTGTGCAAAGCAGACGGCTCTCCAGCACCCAAAGGCACCACCATGTCCCTTCCCCTGGGCCACACAGAGGGTTTAGTGCACCCAAAGCTGACCACAGCACCCAACTTGACACTCCTCCCCCGAGAACCCACTGCCCTCACCGCCTGCATGCCACTCTCCAAGGGTGGGATGCTGCCCGTGGGGGACAGCCACCATGACCCTGCCCACCCCAGCTCCTCTGGCTGTGCCCCCCACGGCCCTGCCCGCTGCAGCCACCGACGGAGGCGGGTTTGACATTTCCAGAGAATCTCCCCCTGTTCGGTCCTAATCATTAGTCAAGTACAGGCGGATTTTTGCAGCATGATACAAGCAGCTGGGAGCAGGGAATGCAAGTGTGGGGGCTGCTTTCCAGGAAAGAGGGGCTTCTCCTCCCCCAAGGAGTACAGGGTGGAGGCAAAAGCAGGCCCAGGACACGATACCTCACCTTGTTGCCTTTTGGACAACGCACAGAGCCAGGATAAGACCCTGGCCCAGGGCATCACAGCCCCATCGATGCAATGCCCCAGAGCAAAGCCAAGTCTGCGAGCCCAGTCAACACTCTCCAGTCCCAGGGCTGCTGGTGGCCAGCTGTTTAGAGGCCAGAACAGTAGGAAAGTGATAAAGTCCAACAGGGGAGAGGTGGAAATAACCACACACACACACCCCTCCACTGCTGGGCAGGGGTGTCACAGGCCGGGGCAAAAGGAGGCAGTGGGAAAAGTCTGTGAGCTCCATTTTCTAACTGGGTGGTCCTCTGGGCATCCATGCCCAGATCTCAAAAAAAAAAAAAAAAAGAAAAAGAAAAAAAAAAAAAGACACTGGTAGCTGGAAAGACGTCTTGAAATTCCTCTATCTGTGCCAGTCCCCATGCCCCGAGAGAGCACACGCATGGAGAAAATTAAAAGCAACTGCTTTACACTCTGCTTTTCCAATTCAGGCCAAGCGTAATTTTGAGGTTAATTCCCAGCCTGTTCCTGTTGTGGGGGGCTTCATCTTCCCTAGGAACCAAAGGCATGTGTGCACCTGCACAGCTCGGCCTGGGCCAGCCAGCATGGAGAGCAGGGACCCCATGGGGACACCCCTATGGTCCGGCAGGGCCCTGGGCGGCTTCCTTGGGAAGAGGGTCCCGCTGGCCAGGCCAGCTTTCTTCCTGGAGATGGAAGAGGGTCCCATCCATCTTCCCAGGGCAGGGTCTGGAAAGCTGACCTCCACACAAGGTCTGCAGGAGGTTAAAGGGGACCGTGCGGTGCCAGCGCAGGCACGCCTTGCCAGGAAAAGAGGGAATTCCCATGAAAAGGGAATTTCTCCCTTGCCAGGAAAGGGGCAGCACAAGGAGAGCTGGCGACAGGTGGGTGGAGCAGCCAGGACAGAGGCATCAACAGCACCATGTCTGCCAGGGACCACGGGCTAGATCCTGCCACAGCACAGGATCGCAGGGCTCCGAGCACCCACACCAGCGCCCAGGGTCATCAGGACAGACCCACAGCAACAGACCTTCCCGGGGGGGGAGCAGACATGGCGACTGACCCAGTTTTCCCCATGCCATGTGGGCATCCCAGAAGGTCAAAATGCAGGTTGGGGTGGGGGGGTGGAGGGGGGAATGTCAGGGGCATGTCACCTCCCTTCAGCAGCCCCGGGGGGGGGACAGCCAGGGCTCCAACAGGTGGTGGGACCACACATAGCCACCCCAAGTCACACTGACCCCCGTCCAGCAGCACAGCCACGCACAAAAACAACTCGTGAACACAGAACTCCCGGGATTAGAGACTTAGCGTCTGCGCAGCCCTTTGAAGTTGGAAACGCTAAGTCTGATTATTATTAGAGAGCTCCAGCTCATTAATCCTGATGTTTGGGGCTGGATTTCCCCCTCCCAGCCCCACTCCTAACGCCGTTCCCGAGTACGACGGGAAGCCACTACCACCACTAAATATTTGTGACTCTTCGCAAACACGCACCAGTCTCTGCCCCGAGCGGCTCCAGCACCCTGGAGCACCCCGGGAAGCAGGAGGGGCAGCTCCTAACACCCACGCAGGTATTCTGATATAAAAGTCCAAAAAAGACACGAGTGCGTAAGTGTGAAGTACCTTCACCTTTCCTGCAAGCCAAGTAGAAAGGTCAGATGACTCAAAAGAGCTTTTCTAGCCTGACTCTAGGCAATCACCAACACGATCCCTGTCCAGGGGGAGAGTGGGACGCATTGAGCACGGAGCCCCCACACTGCAACATGGGATCCCCCCTACCCAACCAAGCTTATAAAAAAACCCAAAAGTTAAAGCAGCAAAACCATTTAGAGCTGTTAAATGAACCGTTATTCCTGGGTGTGCTTTGGAGCGAGCACACCCCCACACATCCAGCCAGGCTCACCGCCGGAGCACAGAGCCTCCTCCTCCGACAAGGGGCATGAATTCGGACGGGAGGTGGGCAGGGTAGGGGGCAAGCACCGGGCTGGCCACTGCCGGGGGCTCCTCAGCACTGGGGGCTGCACGGCAGGGCGGGAGGGTGCGTGCGTGCATCACGCTACCAGAGCCACCATCTTATCTGGGAAGCGGGATTACTTCACCCCAGCTGCAAGGGAGAAGCCGAGCAGGATTGCGCTGTTTTCCCAACCGGAGCCCCCACTCAGGGCCTGGATCCAGGCACGGGGCTGACCCCATCCCTACAGGAGCCCGGTGGTGGTGGCAGCCACCAGGGCCACCCGCCACCCCATACGGGAACAAAGCAAACGAGGGGCTGCCCGAAACACGGCTCTGGGTCCCCAGGGAGGGCAGCAGGCCCCCCGCAGCAGGGCCAGGCAGGCACTATGGGGGCAGCGTGCAACGCTTTGAGCCCCCCCAGTAAAAACACAAACGCACTGCACCCAGCAGGCAGCAGAACCCCAGGTGGGGCAGCGGGAAGCAGCCAGCCAGGAGCGGGGGGCTCTTCCCGAACCCCCTCCGGGATAGCTCCTTTGTCTGGGCACAGCCACGACGCTCCCCACCGCCCGCCCCTTCCCGCACACACCACGGCATTTTTTCCAGTTACATTTTTTCCATATTAGCCCTCAGATTTCATTATACACCCACCCCCCCAGGCCCCCCCAGCGAGCACAGCAATATGTCTGATCTCATTGCCATAATAGGATCGGGAGCAGGGATGTCAGCCCCGGCCCGGGAAGGTGCGGGAGGAGGGAGCGCAGCCCCCTACCCCACACCACGCACGGGCCCCCGCACCCCAAACACCCCCCGCTACGGCCGCGCCAGCCTGGGGCCTGCGTCAGGCCTGGGAGGAAGAGGAGGAAGGCCCAGCCCTGGCCGCCCCCCGGCCTGGCCGCCCCCCGGCCTGGCCGCCCCCCGGCCTGGCCGCCCCCCGGCCTGGCCGGGAAGGGGCAGGGGCCTTCTCCCGACCCCCTGGGAAAGCCGGGGGCTGTAGGGTGGGAGAGGCCACGTCCAGCGCCTCCAGGAGGGGATGTTTTGTTGGCAGCCGTTTTTCCCAGGACTTTCGGGATCTTTGGATGGAGCCCACAGGATACCCCCACCTGCTGCTGGGCACCCCGAGACGAGCTGGGATCACCCCCAGTGCAGGCGCTGGTCCCTGCCGGCCTCAGGCACGGGGCGAGGGCCCAGGGGAGTGGGCAGTGGGGGGCCATGGCCTCAGGCACATGGGCACCGTGGGGGTGCTGGGTGCCTCGTGGGACACCTGGCTATCTGTGGGGTCAGCAGGCACCCCATGGGACCCCACGCCACCCCTGGGGTCAGCAGGAACTCCAGGGGACACCACACGGTCACCATGAACCCCACAGGACCCCTAAACACCCCACATGACCAGACAGCACCCCCGGGCCTCCTGAACGCCCTGTGGGGTTCATGGATACCTGTGGGTCCCTGTGCTCTCCACGGGGTCAGTAGGCACTCCATGGGATCCCACACCACCTCTGGGGTCAGCAGGCACCTCATGGGACCCCTAGACACCCTACGGGACCAGACAGCACCCACGGGCCTCCTGAACACCCTGTGGGGTTCATGGATACCTGTGGGTCCCTGCACTATCCATGGGGTGAGCGGGCACCCCACGGGACCCCACACCGCTCCAACAGCCCACGCTGCTCACAGGAGCACAAGGCACTCACGGGGCCCCACAGTATCTAGGTGGCCAGCAGGCACCCCACAGGACCCCTGGAGACCCCACAGGCACCCATGGTAGCTCCGGGGCCAGCAGGCACCCATGGGACCCCACGCTGCCCCAGGGACCCCCAGCCATCCCTGGGACCCTGCGCTGTCTACAGGGTCCTGGGCCATCCAAGGGGCCACCCACGGGACCCTAAGCTACCCAGCGGAATCTGAGGTACCCGCGGGGCCACCAGGTACCCACGAGGCCAGCTGACACCCCCGAGGACCCAGGCCCCGCGTGGGGGCGGGCAGGGGGCGGGGCGGCTTTTGGGGGGGGAAACCAGCGGGGTTGGGGGGGGGGGGGGGGGGGCAGGTCGCACCTGGTTAAGGTCCTCGTCGTTGAGCAGGTGGGACTCGCGGGGCTTGAAGCAGTTCTGGCACTTGCTCTTGTTGAAAATGTTGGCCTGGAACTTCCTGCAGGGGTTGTCCTTGGCGGCCATGGCGCGCCCCGCGCCCACTGCGCGCCCGCTCAGCGCCCCGCGGAGCGCCCGCCCGCCGCGCCCATCGCCGCCCCGCGGCCGCCGCCGAGCGCGGGGGGGGGGGGGGGAGGGGGGCGTCACAAAAAAAAAAACAAAAAACAAACACCACAAAAACAAAAAACCCACCGCAAAACAATCACACAAAAACCCCAAACCCTGATAAATAAGAGATCAAATTAAAACCGGGGACGGCAGCAAACTGCCCGGCGGCCGCCTCCGCTGCGGCTCAGCGGGCGCGCATGGCCGGGGGCCGCGGGGGCCAGCGGGGGGCAGCGGGGGGCCGCGGTGCCCGCGGTGGGCGGTGCGGTGCGGTGCGGGCCCCGGCGGTGCTCGGCGCTGCGGCCGCCGCTGCCGACTGCGCTGCCCGCAAAGTTTCCAGCGTCGCGGAGCCAGGCGGAAAGGGGGGCGGCACCGCAGCGCGGACGGGCGCTCCCGCGGGCCAATGGAGAGCGGCATCCGCCGCTAACAAAGGGCCTCCCTGGCCAATGGGATGCAAGGAGAGGGGAGGGCGCGGCGGGGCCGCCTCGGCCCCCTCGGCCGTGGGGGAGGGGCGGTGCGCTGACAGCTGGAGGCGGGCTCGGCTCGGCTCGGCTCGGCTCGGCTCGGCTCGGCTCGGCTCGGCTCGGCTCGGCTCGGCTCGGCTCGGCTCGGCTCGGCTCGGCTCGGCTCTGGCGCGAGCGGGCTCGGCGCGGCTCAGTTCGCCACGACTCGGCACAGTTCGGGACGACTCGGCTCAGCGCGCCCCCCCCCCGCCCCGTGTGCTGCCCCCCCGCACCGTGCATGCCCTCCCCCCGCAACCCGCCCCCCCATACCCCCCCTCCCCGCTGTGCACCAGCCCCCGTGCCTCGCACAGCCCCCCATGCACCAGCCCCCCGCCCCCCAGTGCCCAGCCCCTTGCAGCACGCACGGCCCCCGCTGTGCACAGCGCCCCCCCCCAAGCGCACTGAGACACCCCCGCACCCTGCACGACCCTCACACTGCCCAGGCCCCTCCTGGCCACCCAGCAGTGGGGGGACACGGTGCAACGGGTGGGATGTGCACCCCCACAGCCACCCCCTGAGCAGGGGGGTACCCAGGGGTGCAGCCCCCCCGGGGGCCAGCCCACACTGCTGCTGCCACCCCGGTGCTGTGGCCCCATGGGTGGTACAGAGCCGGGGTGCCAAAGCCCCACGGTGGCACTGCCCGCGTCCCCAGGGTGGGCACAGCACCAGTCCTGGCATGGGTGGGCACGTGGAGGGTTCATCACCCGCATGGACACCCCAGTTCGGTGGGGGCCACGCAGCCTTGTGCCCCCACCGCAGCTCCGTGCCATGGGGTGCTGGGGACCCACGAGCAGGGACAGGGGTGCGTTCCCATCCCAGCCATTTCCCCAGTGTGCCACCGCCCGAGGCTGGCGGGCAGCTCCTGTTTGCCCAGTGCCTTTTGATCCAGTGGAAACCGGCAACACCAGCCGGTAAATACACCCGACGCGGCGATAAGGACCCGGCACAGGGTGCGGGTTTGGCCTCCTGGCTCTGCCCTCGGCCACTGACCCGCTGGCACGCACCAGCTCTGGATGGAGCCTCCCAGCCCCAGTCCTGCACATCGGCAAGCCAAGGGCCAGCACAGGGACCCCGGTGCCCGTGGGGACCTCGACACCCATGGAGCATCACCGGGGCGGGAGAGAGGTGTGAACAACAGCCCCGGAGCAGGGGGACGGGGCAAACGTGGCAAACGTGGCAAACGGCATCTCCAAAATGCACCCGAGCCTGGCACAGCCCACCACGCTTGGATGCTGCGGTGGCACACGGCGTCTCCCGCTCACCCCAATGTCCCCCGCCAGCATGGGATGGGGCCCGGCTATAATGAGCAGCCACAGACCTTCCCAGGTTTCTTCGGACCAGGAAAAACCCGTCGGAGAAGAGGCGGCGGTGCTGTCCCCTTGCACCCGGCGCTGCCCCACCGTTTGATGTGGGGCCCGGCCACGGCGGCCTCGCCGCGCCGGCTCCACGCTGCCAGCCTGGAGTAAATAAAGGCCAGCTCAATTGCCTGCTCATTTATTAATTTTCGTTTCATCAAAGGCTACTTTAATCATCTCCCTCCTGCCATGGCCACTCGCAGCACGCACCGGGTCGCTGTGCCATGGGTTCAGGACGGGATGGTGGGGCTGACCCACTCCTGCACTGGTGGCACCGAGCCCAGGCGATGCTCCCAGGAAGGATGTGCGAGCTGTGGGGTGGCCACCCCCCCACCCCCTGCATCACTGCTTTGGGGGGATTTGCTCTCCCTTCCCTTGAACCCAAGGTTGGAAAAGCAGCATGGCCCTTCCCCAGGGAAGGAGGATTTTCCTGCGGGGATCTACAGACCCTGACGCCCTCGCTGTGGGTCCAGGGTTCACCCAGCACATGACTGCAGAGCTCCTGCTCTGACGACTTCCCTGACCAGCTCTTCTCCTACCTTCATCCCCCTCTCCTCCCTCCCTGCTGTTGTTGGATTATTGCCCACCACATCCATGCCCTGCATCCCACGGGTCCCAGAGACACCCAGATATTTTATTCCTATCCAAAAGCCCCTCTGCAGGTTGCCAGCCACCTCTCCGTGCTGTCCTCATGGTCCCCAGCTCTTCACCACCTCCTTAGGACCCCCCTGCAAACCGGCACAGCACCCGCACCAGCACCCTCCCATGCTCCCCGAGCAAGGGCAGGATGAGCAGGGTGCTGCACCCCTGGGAGAGCTTTGGGTGGGGAGCTGGGGGAGATGGGGATGGGGGCAACCAGTGCGTGTCCCCCGCTCATGTTCATGGAGATGGGGCAGGGACCCCCAATCCAGCCTGGGGGGTCCCTCCAGGAGGGAAGGGGCTGCTTGTTCCCCAGCACCATGGGGCAGCGCTCCCCCAAAAAAAGGGCACAGCGTGGGCATGGAGTGAGGCGCAGAGGCCAGGACTGGCGTCTCCCATGCCACAGCCTGTGCCGGCCCTGAGACGCGGCCGAGGTGCACTGTGGCTTGGGGCCACGACCTGGCGCCACGCACAGCTTCGCCGGAGCCAGCAGCACCTCACGGAAAGCGGCTGGTGCCGGGGCTGGCTCCAGTCTCTCCAAAAATCCAGCTGAACGGGACCGGCCTCTCTGCAAACCTGTTGGGCTGCATTCAGCCGCGCTGGAGCCACTGGCTGCCCATGTGCCGCAGCGTGTGCAGCCGGCGGGGCCACCAAAAACTTGCTGCCCATGACTCCCCCCTTGCACGCCCCAAGCCCCAGCATCGCCATGGCACAGAGGTCCCCCATGTGTGCCACCGAGGTGGGTGTCCCACCCCACCACCCTGCCATGGCCCGCGCCGCAGAGACACCCGGTTGGAGCAGCCGTGCGTAGCAGGTCTCTTCAGCTCAGAGCCAGTCCGGAGCAGTTTTCTCAAATGAGGGCAATTAAAGTAATGGGAAAATGGAAAGTATTCATCAGGGAGCTGCCAGCAGAGGAGGAAGGCGCTGTGGTGAGTCAGGGATCCAAACCGGAGCCCCAGCGCCAGGTAAATAAGCTGCAAACCAGGAGGTGTTAGTCACGGCCCCAGCTGTGCCGGCCCCAGCCTGGGAAGGGCATCAGCAAAACCCTCCAGCTCCAGGACAGGGTTTGGCAGCACCAACCCCCTGGCGAGAGGACAGCAGCACCCACTCCTGGTCCTGGCGTGGAGGTTCCACCAGGACCATCCACTGCCTCCACCGGCGAGGATGTCAGTGGGATGGGGATGCGGTACCCATGGCCATGCTATCGTTTTGCTGGCGAAGGGGTGATGCAGCACTTTTTCCATCGAGGCAGGAGGAAGACAGCCCGGTGCTCCTCCCAGGTGGCCATCGCTCCCCGCAGGACCTTGGGCAAGTCATTTAATCTCTCTGTGCCGCCACCTCGCCGTCATTACTGTGGAGCCAGACAGATGGATGCCCGGGGAGAGGGCAGGATTCATGGTTTAAAGCTGGCGAGCCCTGGGATCCCCACTGGATCCAGGCTGGGACCAAGTGGCGCCAGTGAGGACTCCCCTCCTCCTGCCCTGCACCGAGTGGAGCCGCAGCCACAGCAGGGCTGGATGTGGCCCCTCCAGCCAGCCAGGCTGCCTGTGTGGGGGTCCAGAGCCCCCAGCACAGCCCTGCCTGGGGAGTATCTGGCAGGGGAGCCACTGGCCAGGGAAGGCTTGGATGCCACTCAAGCCACGCTGCGTATAATAGAGGTGAAACTCACAGATTAGAAATCTGTATGGAGGTGGAAAATGCACCCATGGATGGAGGGAAAGTCCCCTGGGCTGCCCCGGATACTGTCTCTGTGCCCTGCCCCACCTGTGCCCAACTTTCCCATTGGGAAAAATGAAAGGACCCAAATTATCCACTGCAGAAAACCCACAGTGCTTGACTGCAGCTGATGTAGCTGAGAGAGGAGGATGCAGCTTCCATGGCGCTGGGAAAGACCACGAGGGTGGTTTGCTGGATGCACACGCGCACACACACACAGAGGCTTGAGCTTGTCCCAGAAGCCGCATTAAATCATGTCCCACCAAGCAGAGATTTCCTCTTGTCCAGAGATGCCAAAATGCCTGTGAGTTCATACCCTTCTCCTAAAATTGGGCCAATGTTAATTACGCTCCCAGTCGGGTTATCGGTGGCCGGGTCCCATGGCTGCTTCCTGCCTTGGACCTCGCTGTGCTGTAACAGGGAAAATCCGGCTCTTTTGTTCCCACGTGTGCCCCCCTCTTTTGGCTGGGCTCTGCCTGTTGGGCCGGACAGAGCGGATTCCCGTGCGAGGGGAATGGCTGCCTGTCCCACCGGCTACCGGCTCTCACCACCCGCCTCAGCATCCCTGCTAAAAACATCATTCCCAGGCAAAATTGGGTCCCTCCGGCCTCCTCCATCACTAGCCCCCTTGGGCACTGCCCCTGCGCTGCCAGCTGCAGCCGTCGGATGTCTGCTCTGCTGACTCCATATAATACAAGTTTTACAAATGAAAATGTCACATGGCCGTAAATTAAATACTTTGGAGAAAGCCATTATAATGCAGCAACACAATTAGCTTTATCAGCCAGCCCAGAGTCATGCCAAAAAACAAAGCCGACTCACTTGACAGGAGCTGCCATCCATGAAACCAAGCTAACGACCTTAATTATATTTTTAGCTTCTAATTTTTGGCTGACAGTATCCCCAATTACCCAGCCCATAATTTGCTCAGGGACTGCGATGAGCCTACCTGGTCTGTAATTCTCAGGGTCAGCCCTTTTATCCCTTTTTAATATTAGACTCTCACTGGCCACCTTCCAGCCCTCTGGAATTTCCCCGGGCTTTTTAGTGTTAAAAATTAACAGCAGAGGTCCTTGGCAGCCTGCAAGTCCCTTCCTTCGAGGGTCCTGCCAGAAAGGCATCTTGTCCTGAGAAAATCCAGTGTAAGTTGGGACCGGAGACTTGTTCCTGCCAGGTTAAAACCTCCACGTTATCTGATTAGCTGCTCCGGCCAAAGATTGTCCTTTGACTCAGCTCCTTATCTGCTGCCCACGCTTTACACCTCAGCACACAGCCCTGGCACCCAAGCCTCTTGTCCCTGCCCCTTCAAGATGCATTTATAGGGTTTTGTCCCCTTTTCTGTGCCAGCCCCCAGCCAAGTCAGGTCTTTTCCCACCCGGCTGTCCTTGCTCTCCGAGCTGCCTGCCAGGTTTGAGGAGCTGGCCCTGAGCACAGCCTGGTTTTCAGTAATGCTTCCCTCTCCTGATTTGCACCAGGTTTCAGCAATTTGGTTCTTGCAGCATCATCCCTGCTGATGCACGAGGGCACCTCTGGAGCCTTGCTCACCCCTGGGCTCGACCGCAGCCCCCCGGCACAGCCGCTGCAAGCGGGCAGACCCCATGGCACAGGGGGTGCTGCAGCGCCCAGACACTGTTGGGTGCTGAGCATCCTTGGGATGATGCCCCGCTGCAGCCCTGTGGGTGGTGGCAGGACGGGACCACGGTACAGAGGGAGGAAGGGAGAAGTGTGGGGTGTCTGGGGGCACCCGAACCCCACCTTGCACCAGGGGCTGGTGGAAATGGAGGCGCTGGGGCCTGGCTGGCCCCGGGGAGCGGCCAGGGCTGCTGTGGCTCAGCACCCTCCCTAGCACAGGAGCCCTGGCCTGGCGGGGGGGAGGCTGGAGGGTCCCTCGGAGGATGCGGGCTGCAAAGGCAGCCGGAGCACCCAGCACCCCGCGGGGAGCCGGGCTGGGCTAGCCAAGGGTGCCATCTCCTGGGGAGACACCAAACAGCCGGGAGCACAGCCAGGCCTGGCGTCACACCTAGGTGCAGGGTGGGCACCCCTGGGCTGCACGACTGGGCAGCTGGAGCTGCCCCCCAGGGCTCTCCGGCCCCCCAGGCTGCTCCATCGCTGCCCTCGGCTCCCGCCTGGGCTGCGGCGTTGCGGGCGTTGCGGGCAGCCAGGGCTGCTCAAGATGTGGCCACAAGCACCACAAGCGCTCCGTGGTGGCTCTTTGCCAACGGGATGGCCGTGGCACTGCCATGGTTCTGCAGCTGCACGTGAGTGCAGGCAACCGGTGTGCCACCACGGCCCTGGCCGTGCACCTGCCCATGCCAAAAAGCCCGGCAGTGGCGCTGGCTGCTGTGCACCGGCAAGCCCGTGGCTTTGGTCACGTAGCAGCTCCGAGCTTTGCCACGAGGCATGGGCAGCAGTGGCAGGACACAGAGGTCAGCGCAGGGGATGGGCACATCCTGACCCCGGCACATTCAAGAGTACGTGTCTGCAGGGAATTAGGGTGAAAGAAATGAGTCCTCAGCAGCCGTGCTCGGAGCCATCTGTGCTCAGCCCAGTCTCACTGTTACTGGTTTCGACCCAAAATGACTCCTCTTCCCCTTCCCCCCGCCACGGCCCCTTTTTTCAGGTCCCAAAGGGAGCACGTGTGTGAGCAAATGGCTGGGCCAGGCCCAGCCCTGCCCAAGCAGAGAGACTGCGAAAGGCAAGTGGGCTGGGGAAAATATCCCAACAAACCTGCTCAAAGGGAAGGCGAGGCATCCCCCAAAAATTTCCGGAGTCAAACATTATCCACCCTGTCTGCCTGTTACCTGCAGGTCTCCTTGCAGCAGTGCCACTGGGGCAAGAGCCCAGAAGGAAAAAAGACTTTATTGTCAGGACAAAACCGAGCCCTGTCACCCCAAATAGACTGTGGCACCTCTGGAGCCGTGTGCAGGTGGGTGCTGAAGGATGCAAACCCATCTGCGTTGGGAGGGTGGAGAGGGGATGCTGTGGTATGCAAAGCTGTGCAGAGGGATGCAGAGGGATGCACTTTGCTGGGAGGATGCATGGGGAACAGAGCCATGGATGCTCTCACACCAGTGGCACACAGCAAAGGAAGGGTTTAACCCAGGAACCCAGAACAGGGTGCTGGCAGCTGCTGCCCGATGCTGCCTGTGTCCTGGAGCAGGCAGGGCAGGGAGCAGCCACGGCCTTGCTGCAGGATGGCAGCTCATGGGGACCATGTCTGGAGGCGTTTAAGAGCCACGTACTGTTCTCAGTGGCTGCGAGAAGGCACGGCTTCTCAGGGCACGGAGGGACGGACTGCTGGGGTGCATGGCTGAGGAGATGGGCTCCGGTCACAGCGTACGCCGAGAATGTTAAAGCTGAAATCACACTGCCTGATCTCTGCTCAGTGAGGAGGGACAAACCACCCCCAAGTGCTTCTCACTTCCCCCTTGAAGGCACACTAGGGTGGAAATTGCACGTCTCCCACTGCTATTTTCAGAGGCAGGTTTCCCCTGCAAAACCCCGAGAGCCGGAGGGCAGGGCTGGGGCCATCGCTCCAGGGCCACGTTCCGCCACGCTCAAGCAGTGCAGGCAATGCCAAATCATTATTTCCTTTGCCGTCAGCTTTAGCTTTGCAGGTGAATGGGCCACGGGCTCCACCGTCTCCCTGGGGCACAGCACCAGCGGGATGAGGCTGTGCGTGGACAGCCACCCTTTGCTACGTGCAAAGACCGGTGCGTTTTTCCCCCAAGCCCTTGCACCATGCAGCCCCCGCTCCCAGCCATGCCTCTGCCTTCCCACTCCCTCCCAGGACCTCCACAGGTTTTCCCAGCAGGAGACTTAAGCCCAGCAGTGATCCCATCCTTCGCATCAGATGCACGTGTAGAGCCACGACGCGTGGCACAGCACCGGTGCTGCAGTGTCACTGTGGCCATGGTGTGCCTCTGCTCCCAGCCCTCGCTCCAAGGCCTGTGGTCCGTTGGATGGTGCCGATGCTGATGCTGGCTCCCTCCCTCCCGCAGGATCTGGGATGTGATGGGCCACATCCAGCCACTGCGGGGCTGAGCAGCCACGAGGTGCTGAGTTCCTCTGCTTTGGGCTTTGTTCCCTGTGAGCAGGTTCAGCCCCCAACGCCCCTGCAGTGGACACAGGGCATCACACCCTGCAAGCGGCCTTTTGGTCTCTCTCGGTTGCAGATCACCATGGTAAGCACAAAGTTGGAGGTTTTGAACGAAACGGAAAAAACCTTGATGCTGCCCCACTGATGTTTATAGAAAGTAGCAGGTATTACTTCTTCCTTCCCTCTTCAGCTGCTTCTGCAGAAAGGTCCCGACAGACCGAGCTGAGTCACTGTCCTGATGTGCTCCCAGTGCCATGGCCACGGCGCAGCCCTGCCCAGCCCCTCTGCGGGAAAGGGGGAGAAACCTCCAGAAACGAATGCGCTGCCAGTGGAGAAGGGAGAAACCAGTAACGGCCCAGTCTGGCTTGGCTTTCTCTACATGTTCCCTCTGCAGCATCGTGCCACTGGCCAGAGGCAGCTGGGGTATTTTGCTGGCCAGAGGCAGCAGGGCAGCCGTGGTGGCGATGGCAGCTCGCTCCCTCCGTGCTGGCTACACCGGGGCAGGCGTGCTCAGCACCATGGTGCGATCTGGAACCCACCTCCAAGTGGTGCCGCCCGGCTGCTCCTCCACAGCTTTGCTGATCAAGCCCATTCCACTTGCAGGGTGAGGCAAGATCTAAAAATAAATATACAGCTATACTCTTGGAGACTGCCAGCAGCACAGAGGTGGCTCTTTCTCTCTGTGAAAACCAAGCTGTGTTATTAATGCTTCACACACCTCCACTGCCAGCAGCGAGGGCAGTGCCAGGCTCCAAGCCTGGCTGGGACCCCCATCGCCCATGCAGGACAGGGCAGCACAGCCCTCCTGCCTCCAGGACACGGATGCACTAGAGAAAAGCAGGTTTAAAGCATCTTACTGGGGCCCATGAGATGCTCTATGTGTTGTGAGCAGCAGACAAGCCAGGGGCACGGGCTGACTGTCCTGGGGACAGGGAAAGGATGGGTGCACAGTGCCATGCTTGGTCCCAGCTGGAGGCAGGGTAAGCTGCAGCTGCTCTGGCAGACGGGGGTGTCTGGCCCTCGGTGCCCTGCGATGCTGGTGGGATGCTGCCCCTGTGGCCGCAGAGCCCTGGCGAGGGGGTCTTGCTGCTCTCCACCTGCAGCCCCGTGCACTGGCATCCCCTGTGGCTGCGTGGCCTCTTGCTCTGACACAGCTGCCCCTTCTTGGCAAAGCCCAGGAAAACAGTAACTCACAGGGCTGCCCAATAGCTCTCCTGGCTCAGGGCAGCTGCCTCCTCTACAGAGCAAAAAGTCATTCTCTGCAGGAGAAAACATCCCGCTGGAGCCAGGCAATGCAAGGACAGGTGCTACAGAGCTCCCACCCCTGCTAAGCGGTGCAGAGCTCCCACCTCTGCAAGATGCCTGGTCCAGGACCCCCATCCTGGCACCCGGTGACACTGAGCTGGGCAGGGTGCCTCCCTCCCTGGCCCCCGCACCCCTGGCAGCCCAGGGATGCCCAGCGAGCCAATGCAATGCGCTGTGCGTACGGCAGATTTGCATCGAAGGGATAAGGGGAAACCCCAGGAAACACATGGCCCAGGCACTAATCAAATCTATCTCTAATAATAAACCTCCCGAGCAATGCATGGGCTCGGGGCTGGAGCTCGCAGTGCAATGGCAGGAGCCGAGAGGGACTAGACGCCGCAGGAAAGTCAAATGTGAGTCACGCCATGGGGGGTTGCACGGGGAGGTAGGGGTAAGGGGCTTGTCTGTGCCAGGGCTCAGGGCCACGGTGACATTTCCAGAGAGCTGGCAGGGAGCGGAGGCTCTCCCCAGGCTCTTGCTGGAGGAGCAGAGCCACCACAAAGGGCTTTCACCAGAAATGATCAGTGCCATGGAGCTGGAGGTGAAATGGTCGCTTAATGCCTTGGACAAGGGGTCCATAGGGAAGTTTGGGGTGCTGGTCCCTGGCGGGTGCAAAGACAGAAGGGGAGATACACCCGCCCCTGCTGGAAAACGCACAGCTGCAAAGCCCAGCTACACCATGCTGGGAGCACCTCCACCACCAGGCAGGATTTTTCCTAGATGGGGCCAAACACCACCTTGGACCTGCCCTCGCAGCAGAGCAGCAGTGGGGAAGGAGCTGCCCACCCTGCAGCCCCCCAGCTCAGCCCCAGATCGCTGTTTCCCATGCAGTTATCCCACCTGGAACCCCCTGTAGCTCAAGCGTGGCCAGGCTGACCGCCATCCCCAGGGCTCACCACCACCCCTGGGGGTGTTCTCATCCTTCTTTGGGTACAAAATATCTTCAAAGAGCATCTGAGGAGAGCGTCAGCCTGAGCCTCGCTCTGCCCTGGGGAATGTCTTCAGTCAGCTTGATAGAAAGTAATTATTTAATTTTATAGCAATGTTAATTGAACAACTGGGACTGTAAGGACAGCATCCCTGCGCAGAGTGGATTTATCCCTTAGAGTGGAAGGATTTTACAGGTGCTGCCCCAGGTAGGAGCCAGTTCACAGCTGGAGCTGCAAGGGAGGGTGCTGCGCAGGCAACGGCAGGACAGATGGACACGCAAAGTGCCCGGCTGCCTCATGGTCCCAAGCCCTAGAGTGAGAGGAGAGATCCCCATCAGAGGGCAGGGGCTTGGCTATACAAAAATCAAAGTCTGGCTTTGCGAAGGCAATGGCTCAGCCTTTGGGCACGCCGAGGCCAGCGCCATGCTGCAGCATCGAGGAGCTTTAAACCTTTTGGGCCCCATCAGCATCAGCGTCATCCACTCGTGCAGGAAACAGCTGCGGCTCCCCAGTACGGCTCCGCAGAGGGATGTGGTTGCCCACGAGCCCTCTCAGTCAGCAAATGGCACATTTCCACCACGGCCACCCTGGTGCTGGGTTAGTGCTTCCTGCAGTTGCTCAATCTTGCTTGCTGCAGACCCCATGCACGGCATGGCACGGCACGGGATGCCGGCAGGCACTGCTGAGCAGTGGGGCATTAGCAGGGACCGACAGTGGCACTCAGGTTGTCTCCAAGGCCAAACTCTGCAGTGGCACAGGTGAGGCTGCAGGCAGAGACATGTGACAAATAGCTCTTTGCAGGGACAAGAGCACGTCCCTCTCCAGGCATCCCAGCTGGCGCGGGTGAAACCAGCGCTTAAAGCTCCCCCAGAGAGATGTCCCTCCTGCTGCTCAGGGGAGATTTACACATCAAAATCGGGTTTCATTATGATGACAGGACACCAGAGAGAGATGTCAGAAATTACACACAGGAGGGCATGCACTGCCCTGATGTCACAGATGAATTCAGAAGTTTCCAGAATTCAAAATTGTTTCAGAAGATGTTCCCAGTAGTCATTCTGGTCGTGTTTCTGTTATTTTCAGAAAAGCATGTAAAGACAGGAACGGCTCCCACTGCTCTTACCCCTGCGGGCAGATGCATGTGTCCCCAGACCCACAGGGCACAGCACAGGACCACCTGTAAGCCCCTGGGACTGGCACAGGACACGCTCCTGGAGGGTTATAATTTGAAGAGCTTGCCAAGCCTGAAGCAGGTTTGGCCATAGGCTCCTGCCCACGGCTAGGACCAGAGAGGTGGGGCACAGGCGGGTGTCCCCCTGGCAGGGGTCCCAGCCCTAGCGAAGGGACGGGGTGCCACAGGGCAGCCCGGTGATGGCCACCCCATATCCACTGGCCTCTCATTCTGCAGCCATGGATGGGACACACGTCGGGCGGGATGCCATGAACAACTGCACCGACCAGCAGTACTGGGACACCCTCGTTTGCCAGTGCATCCCCTGCAGCCTTGTATGCGGCCGGCCCACAGTGAGGAGGTGTGCTGCGCTGTGCGGTGAGTGCTGGGCACCCGGCTGCGGGGCTGCCCTTGGGCTGCGCGCCAAGCGATGGGGCCAAGCTGGGAAGGGGGATCAGGCGCTGGGATGAACTACAAGGCAGGCTCCGAGCCAGCTCAGCTTAACAGAGCTCTGAGCCAAAAACGCCGGAGAACGTGAGAGCTTCCCAGCGGTGTCTGGCAACAGCTCAGCACGGACCAGGATCCAGTTGCCCACACAGAATCATAGAAGCATTTAGGCTGGAAAAGACCTTTGAGATCACCAAGTCCAACCATTAACCCAACACTGCCGAGTCCATCACCAAACTGTGTCCCTAAGCACCGCATTATGCATTTTTTAAACACCTCCAGGGATGGTGACTCCACACCCCCCCCGGGCAGCCTGTGCCAGTGCTTGATGCACATCTCTGCACTGCTCCTTTTGGGGGTCACTGGGAGCCTTCCCAGAGCTGCACCAACACTCATATCCCCCCAGCAGTGACACCCCACCCTCCAAAGGCCATGCCTTGAGATACAGCAGGTTCAGTCGATGTGGATAATGACAAACTCAAGCTGTAGCTTTGCACGGCTGTACCTGTGAGCCCTGTGTGGGGCAGGCATCAAGGTGTAGTGGTAACAGGTCAGGAGGAGAAGAGACACGATGTACTTTGCACCCAAAGCCTGTACACAGCCCTGTGCATGGCCCCTTCCCTCCCCATCGAGCCGCTGTCTGGGACCGTTGCACCCTGTCCCAGGGCACAGGGGACCCAGCCCTGCACCGCAGCTGCATGCAGTGACAAGTCACGCCTCCCTGTTGAGGAGAGGAGATGCCATCCCCGGAGTGCTGAGCCAGTGCTCGGGCAGGTTTTGGTGTGTCCCAAGAACCCGCGCAAACTGCAGGGCAGCGGCAGCTCTAAGAGCAGCAACCCGGAGCTCCGTGCCACAGGTGGGTACAGCTGCATACGTCTGGCTGCGCATCGTCCCCTCCTCGCCTTTCCCCAGCATTCCTCATAGAGCCAAACACCACCTCAAAACCTGCGGATCTGTCACCCTGCCAGCGCTGGGGCCGCTGTCAGCACTCACAGCAGCGTGCAGGTCTCACCCGGCGCCCGTTGGAGCTGCGACCTTGTTCGGAGCAGCCGCGGGCTCGTCCTCGCACAAACCCAGGTGCCCGGGGTGGTGGGAGGCCCGTGGTGTGGGAGCCTTGTGCTCAACTGACAGGGGAGGAGGACGTGCTCAGGGCACCGCGTTCACCTCGCTCCCCTCCCGCAGAGTCCATGGACTGCAACAGGAAAGCCGGCTTCTACTATGACAAGCTCCTGAACAACTGCATCAACTGCACCATGGTCTGCGGGCAGCACCCAAAGCAGTGTGCCCCGTCCTGCGAAGGTAAGGCTGCGCCTGGGGGCAGGTGGAGCCGGGATGTGGGGCAGGACCCCCGGGGCTGGGCTGGAGGAGGGGCCAGGTTATGGGACCGAGGCGAGGGAAGGGGCAGCAAATCCTCTCTGCTTTGTCCTGGGGGGTTGCGATCTCGTGCTGCCGTTTCACTGGGACCAGGGAAGAGCAAACCAGGCCCCCCCGTCCCTCTCACGTCTTCTCCATCACGGGGCGTGTTTCCCCTTCTGCGTGTCAGTGACTTGCACACCCGTCCCTCGCCCCACCAGCCGGGGCAGGGTCGGCCGTTGCAGTTTCCCACTTTGCTGAGTCGCCTCCAGCCCTCGGGGCAGGGGGATGGAAGCAGGAGGGTTCTCCCTGCCATCCACAAGTCCCACACTGGGGTTGAGATGCGATCACTGGAGAGGAGAAGGGAGGAGGGTGGGAATGGGATGTGGGGAGGGTTCTCGTCAACCTCGGCACAGGAAAGAAACGCAAGCAAGCGGAGGCGATGCATAGCTGCTTGCAAATTCTTTCCAAGCAGAGCGCACAAGTGCTATTAGCACTTCCCTTATCACAAATTCAGTAGCGTGAAGCACGTACCTGAAGGGTTTCTAAGCACACCCCTCTCTGCCTGCCCCACAGCGGGTGCCCTGGGGGCCACCCCTGCTCCGCCGGCCACCCTGGTCACGGCCTCGCCACCAGTGGCTGTGCTGGAGCCGAAGTCGTGCATGGAGCAGGAGCCGTGGCTGGTGGTGTACCTGCTGCTGGGCCTCTGCCTCTGTGCCCTCGTCTGCTTCCTGCTCCTGGGCTGGACCCACCTGCGCAGGAAGGGAGAGGTGGTCTCCTGCCAAGCCAGCGCGGGGACCTGCCACCGCAGGGAGGACTCCTCCAAAGGTGAGTGCTGGGAGGACTGGGGGAGGATGGGGAGCGTGTGGTGGACAGGCTCCCAGGTACGGCTGGGACGGACATAAAGCAGGGCCAGCTCACAAGGGTAGGGAGGAAAAGTAAAGCTGGTGACATGCTGTGCGGTTCAGTCTGAGCCTGGAAGAGGGGCAGGACTGGGCTCCTGTGCCCCGGTTCTCCGCCGTAACCCCCGCCTCGGTCACTCTGCAAAGCCACAGGCACAGCTTCCCCCTGCCATGCAGGGGCTGGAGCAGCAGCATCAACACCAGCTCTCCAGTCTCCAGCCCCAGGCTGAGGGGCAGCCCAGCCGCAGGCAGGGGAGTTGCAAAAAGCCGATCCTCTTCCAAAATGCACCACAGGCCCCAGGGCTTCCACGGCAACTGCAGCAACTGGGGCTGCACTGGGGCAAGCTGCTGCCTGGCGAGAAGCCCGGTACCACTAGCTACTTGCTCCTTCAAATGGGCAAAGGATGCAGCTGGGCAGCTGAATTCCCTTGCAGGATCAAACACCAGAGTTTTAGCTCGGGAGCCAGAGGGGCTTTGCAAGTCTTTCCTCCTTAGCGCAAAGACAGGGAAAGGATAACATGGAGTAAGCCAACATAGAGATGTTTGTATTCTCCCTCCTCCTCTCCTCCCCTGCCTTTACAAAAACAATTGTCTACTTACCTATTTATGCATACACGTAGATGTTCACATATGTGCACCTCAGAGCCAGTCACACTGGATGTCAAAAATCACAGAGAGAAAGCCCATGAGCTGGTGTGTCACTTGGAGCCACTCTCCAGCAGAACGGTAATTCAAGCCATTCCTGTCTGCTGTGGCCAAAGGACACGGTGGCATTGAATGCTTGCTTTTAAGAGAAGCTGCCAGGTTCAAAGAGATTTACTGTGTCCTCTTTAATACTCCTAGTCTAACCTTGCTTCTCGGGCCTCAGATGACACAGCTGAGCCCTTCACAGCCAGCGTCCAGCCTGCGGAGTGCTGTGGGTCCTGCGGGCAGCCAGCCTGCCACGCTGTGCTGACTGCAGCTCTGGAGCCTCACACCACGCTGCGCCATCACATTTGCGTGTGCTACAAAAGTAGTGTTTAATTAGAAGATAATTTACATATAAGGTTATAAATATTGTAATTTCTTTAGTGCTAAACCTCCAGCATCCCTGTTCAAGGCGCTTCCCAGTTTCCCCCTCAGCTCTCTCCTGGCAGGACTGAGTGCGAGCGTGTAGGCAATGCATTACATACAACACAGAGTGCCGGGGGCTTTATCAAAGAGGTGGGAGGGGGGTGTCCTCTCCCATTCCAGGAGCAGCTCTTTATAGGCTCTTGTGTAGCAGTACAGAGCATTTCTTTTGTAAAAGGTACTCCTAAAACCCCTTAAGCTAATACACATAGTTTACTTACAGATCATCTGGTGGAAGCAGGCAGTGTTGGTGATGGATCCACTGGCAGCAGGGTCCCAGAGCCAATGGAAACCTGTGGCTTCTGCTTCCCTGGACATGGCTCCGCTGTACAAGAGACCAAACCATGCCACGGCACCTCCTATCACATAGGGGAAAGAGCTGCTCCCTCTCACACCGGGATATGCAGCATGGGAAGTGCTGGGGCCGTTCCCAGCCCTGACGATGGTCACTTCAAAATCATATGTTCTCCTTCACAAGAAAAGACGCCCATGGCATGACTGCAGCGAATGTTCCTGCACAGGATCAGAAAGGAGGGATGCTCCCTCTGCCCCCAAAACACAGCTGCTTCACCCTCCGTTCCCAGTGACTGTAACAGCTTCTACCAGGACCAGTGGACCTGGCCCAGCCTTTGCCCAGGGCTGTAGGCTACAGACAGTGCTGTTTAATTTGAATCAGGAAAAGAAATTCTCATTATTCTTGTGCACTCCCAGTGATAGAAGTTGCTTCCCATTTAGCAGTATCTTCATCCTCCGCCTTGACCTCTGCAGACCCCTCTGTGCATCCCCGTCATTGGGAGCGATGTCTTGCAGGGGCTTTTCATCCTGGTTCCACCATCAGCATCACTTTGTCTCTGCAAAGGGTGTTGATGCAGAGCCAGGACCAGACTGTGGTGTCCACCAGTCCCCATGGAGAGCACACCTTTCCCTGCTCGAAAACTCTACCGTGTAACAGAAGCCATTTACAAGCAGAGCTATAAGAATCTCAAACATGGACTCAGACCCAAGGACTTACTCACAGAGGTTATAATGACCACTGAATGCCACTGCGGTATTCTCAAGTGTGGCGTGTTTTCTGACTTTAACAGAAATTTCTTCACAGGACAGACTATTTGGGAAGACACTATGTGGAAAGCTCCGCTGCCAGCTTGGGAGGGCAGGAGATGTTACGTGTGATGGCGAGGCTTGGCCTTGTGGCAGGACATGATGCTGCATGGGAGGCGCTGGGACAGGCACCAAAATCCCCAGTGGAAGCGAGTTTAATGCAAAGACTCACCCAAGGCTGAGAACTTTCTAAAAGACTGAATTTATGTATGTCTGGTCTAGGTTACCCAAAAAAGCTGGTAAAAGTGATGAACCAGCTAGAGACAGAGCTGCTTTAAGGGAAGATTTTTATCAGCCCTGGCTTTGAAAGCTACTATGGAAAAATATGGGTTTCAACATGTAACCTGAAGTTCTCATTTCCACTAAAGGAGAGTGTAGGAATTTTTTGCTTGGTGAGAAGCCACTCCTGGTAGGAGCTCATCCCCTCCAATTTCTCAAACTAGAGCTTCAAACTTTGAAGAATAAACATGAGTCAAAATATGCAGAAATTGGTGCTGGGAGACAGCAGGAGAAAGCATGAGCAGATAGTTACAACAGACTGTCCCCTTCATATTATGTATTTCTTTAAATGTCAACATATTCTTACCACTACAGAAGGCACCACTTGAGGGGGACCGTGACAATGGTGCCATGAGTGATGTCCGGCCACCAAGCAGAAAGGTCTGAACGTCCCCATTAGAATAAGAAAGTGCAAGAGGTGGTTTAAGGTGAGGACTAAGAGCTCATGCGTTGGTCCAATAGCTGGCGCATGGGCCAAAGCTTTGCCATCTTGAGTTGCTCCAGGAGCCAACCTGACAGTTCTCCAGCCCGTTATCCGTGTGCGTTGCCTCTCATCTCCTCCCTCTCTTTAGCAAAGTCCCACTCCGACAGCAGCCCAGGGGGTGGGTTTGCATTGTGCTGCATTTGCATCCGAGGGGAGAAAATGGGCATTTGCAAAATGCAAATCTTGTTTTACTCAGGTGGGCGTCCTGAACACAACGGGTGACCCTGAAGGCCACCGGCTCACAGCGCGATGGGGAGAGCAAGGGCCTACCCGTGTGCATGGAGAGCAACCGGCAGCACCCCGGCCACGAGCTGGGCCTGCCCCCGCGGGCCCCCCCCCCCCCCCCCCGCCACCTCCACCCCCTCAGTCCGTGAGCCCCACGGCCTCCTGCACTCACCCTCCCTGCCTCCTGCTCCCTCAGCCTGAAGACCCTTTTGGCGTCTCCCCTCACGCAGCCTCCCCCTCCCCAACACCATCTCCCATGGCCTTAGCTCCTGCCCTTCCCTCCTGGGGACTCTGCTCCCCGGCCGCCTGCCCCACCGCCCCCCACACCACAGCCCCAGGCCCTGGGGCATCCCCGCTCCCCAAAGCTCCGAAGCCTTTCAGCCCCACGCGCCGCCTTGGCCTACGCTCACACAGAGCCCCCAGCTCTCCCTCAGCCTCTGCCCCCGCTCAGCCCCGGCTGGGCACCTTCACACAGGCTAATCTGCAGCTTCTCCCAGCCTCTTGCCTTCCCTTCTAGCTCAGCCTTACTCCTCCTTGCCCTCCCACCACCTTTTGGCATCTCGTCTTGCTCTGCCTTTCATCTCCCACACCCTTCGGTCTCCCCAAGAGCCCTCGCTTGTGTTCTTGCTCACCCTCTGCTCCTGCTCACCCTCGCGCTCCTCCTCGGCCTCCCCCAGCCCTGCCCCTGCTCTCCCTCAGGCTCCTCTTGGCGCTGACCCTTGCCAAGCCTCTTGGTCTGTCCTTCAGCTCCGCTCCTGCCCTCTGCCCCGCTCCCCCTCTGCCTCCTGCACCCTGATGTCCTCCACTCCCACCACACCTCCCCAGCAGCGTGACCCCCCGCTCAGGCTGGGCCCCCCCACCCCTGGAAGAGCTGGCTTTGCCCCTTCTGCTTCCCCTCCCCACAGCCTTCCCGGGCAAATCACAGAAGGGTTTGGGCTGAAGGGACCTTAAAGACCACCTAGTTCCACCCCCCCACAGTGGGCAGGGACCCCTCCCCCCAGCCCAGGGTGCCCCCAGCCCCGTCCAGCCTGGCCCTGAGCCCTGCCAGGGATGGGGCACCCACAGCTGCTCTGGGCAGCCTGGGCCAGCGCCTCGCCGCTCTCACAGGGAAGGATTTCTTCCTGATAGCTGATCTAAATCTGCCCTCTTTCAGCTTAAAGCCATCACCCCTTGTCCTGTCACTGCATGCCCCTGTCCAAAGCCCCTCCCCAGCTTTCCTGTGGGCCCCTTCAGGCCCTGGAAGCTGCTGTGAGGTCCCCCCGGAGCCTGCTCTTCTCCAGGCTGAACAGCCCCGACTCTGTCAGCCTGTGTCCACAGGAGAGGTGCCCCAGCCCTCTGAGCATCTCCATGGCCGCCTCTGGGCTCGCTCCAGCAGGTCCGTGTCCTCCTTACGTTGGTGCCCTGGAGCCGGATACAGTGCTAGGGTGAAGGGGGTCTGCACTTACCCTGAGGCAGCACCAGCAGGTCCCCCAGGCACCAGGGCTGGGAAAGTCCCCAGCCCCTCTGCCCCAGCCCTTCCCAGCAAGGACAGGGCTCCAGGAGAAGCAAAACCCTCACGAGCAGCCACGGTGCCTCGTCACGCTGCCCCTTCCCAGCACAGAGCTCCTGCGGGCAGCACTGGGGACGCACAGCTTCAGCCCAGCTCCAGCACCCTGTGAACATTCATGTGTCACCTCCGGGGACAGGCGCTTGTCACCCACGGGAGCCCACGGCCACGCTATGGGGCCCAGTGCAAGGAGATTCAGAACCTTATTTAAAAATAGGATAGAAATAACTGAACACATGCCACCAGCTTTGCACTCAGGGCATCTCCTGAGGACCAAGAGGCATCAACTATTCAAACGAGAAAGCTTTTAGGAATGCTCCAGTTGGGCTGGGGCTGTCTCTCTCATCACCATGTGGGCTGGTGCCCCAGAAACGGGGCAAAACACTCATCAGAAGCCAAGTCCTTCTCTCCAGCCTCCATACGGCAGAGGGGAGCATTCCTCACCCTCACAGATACTCCCTGGAGGAGGGGAGGGCACATGACCACTGTTAGCAGCGTATAAAAGGTAACATGGAGCAACTCGAACAAATCAGCAGTGAGAATAATATATAGGGTCCCAGCTGCAACCCGTAGGTGCTGGAGAACCAAGAGGAATCGATGGTTTTGGTATGGCATTTGCAGCCACTGGCCAACAGCTCTGCAGAAGCGTAGCTGGGAACATCGCTGAGTGTTAGAGGGACATTGTGACTCTGGGGCACAAGCACTCACAGCTGGCCCGAGTTAAACTACAGGGCATTAAGGGCACAGATTTTGAGCAAAAGCATCCACCTGGGGGTTTTACCCATTCTCCCATTTCTGCTTTTGCTCAGGTTTTCATTAGGCGCCAGCATCAAGTAAAGCTTCATCTCTAGTCTAGTGGCTGAGGGACAAGAAAATATTACACCTAAACCCACTGTCTAGCTATTTTTGTGCCCCAGGTAGAGCTGGGCTCATTGCTGCTAGATAGCAGAACACACACTCCAACGCGAGCCGGCGTCGCACCACTCTCATTTCAGCCATTCCTGCAGATGCTTCCTCACAGCAGACGAAGCTGTGCCAACAGAAATCTAAACCTCAGAATAAACAAGTCACCCCCAAACCGCTCCCCAAAATGAAGAGGGTCAGCAGCTGAGGCAGCACAGTCACTGCTGGCGGAGGAGGCAGCCTCTCGCTGTCTGCCAGCACGAGGGAGGCACAACTTCACCACCAGCCATTCGTTAGCACCTCGCTGCGCAGCCAGGCGTTTTGCAGTCGGCGCTTTCCTAAAGGCAACATTAAGACAGTTCTGCGCAGGAGAAACCTCCCGGTTCTGCAGGGAATAAACCCTGCGGACAAGCTGCACGGCTGCTTCTGAAGAGATGAGGGCTGAGAGAAGGCTGTTTGAGAAGCAGCAGCATGAGGGATAGCGGTGCTCGTGTGACAGCAGCTGCTCTCCCATCTTTAGAGGAAGAAGGAAAATGCTCTCTCCTCCTCTAGCAACCTGTGCCGGTTTACTGTGGCTGGAAATAGCAGCACGCCTGGTATGATTCAGGGAGGCACACGGGGTGGGATGGCAGGGGGAAGAACAGAGTAAGACCTTTTAATACACCAGGAATTCTGCTTTTGAAACCAGTAGCAGAGCACTGAAATCTCCCACCAAAAGCCATCTGCACCAGTGCAGTTGCACAGAGCACAGCCCTCTTCACCAGCTTCAGATGGGTGGGGGGGACGACATATCCCCTCCTCCTCCACTCTACTGCTTTCAGACCCATATGCATAAAAAATGGGCTTGGATTCTTAATTTTTAACTGTTATATGATTGGTCGTTGGAGCTGAAGCACCAAATGGAGAAGATGCTTTATGGAGATGAGGGTATAACCCCTTGCCTTCCCACACACATTTTGGAGGAACATAGGAGATGTACCAGCGCCCGGACTCCTCTGCTCCCATTTCCCCCACCCAGATGGCTGGCCTCAGCCCTAAACGATTTGTTTCTAAAGGATTAACAAAGCAGACTGCATTAGCTTCGGTGCTAGTGGAAAACAGAATTCATTTGTTCAGGCTCCGGCATCCAAAAGCAGCAGCCCAAGGCTCAGCCCTCAGCACCACAAAGCAAAGGCATCGTGCCACCGCCAAAGCCATCTGCCGCGCGGTGGCAGTCCTCCTCCGGCAGCAGGACACGGTGGGGACGCCAACTGCAGCAGCCCTGGGGATAATAAACGCCTGATTCTTGTCTTCCTCTGCAAGCTCGCTGCATTATTAAAAGGTAGCAGAAAGCGTTGTCAAGCATCTGCACCATACCGTGCCGGTTCGGGGAGGGAGGGGGCCCCTTCCCGCGTGTGCACCGTGCATCTGCAGTTTGCCAGCCATTTTTCACTGGTGACAAGAATGCTCAGGTTAAATCTTGCAGCACCCAATTACAACTGAAAATTATTTCAAGCATGACAATGGGGAAAGACAGGTTACAAAACCTGAGTACGCCATCACCTCTGCAGAGCTCGGGCTGCCTAGGTAACTCCCACACGCATTTTCTATGTCTGATTTGATATTCAAGGTGCTTCAATTAGCTGTCCCTTCTTCCTTCCCTATTGCAAACTGTCATAGAAACCTCCTGATGTACAGAACTGCCTTTTAATTTTCCAGTTTGTGTACAAAGCAAATGCAATTCCACTGCCTTTTTGTTCAGCTGCTCTCGTAAGATGCTTATTTAAAAAGCAAACAAACTCCTTTCCCTTATGTTCCTCCTATTGCTTCTCTTTCAGACCATTTTCCACCTCTGTCTCGGGCAGGCTAGACAGCTGTAACTCGTTACTAGCACAGAATCTAAAAGGTTAAACCCATCCACATTTTTAACCACACTGGTAAAGTCAAAGAATGGCTGTCTGGATGCATACACTGAGCTTAATGACCTTTTTGGTGTGACTCTTGCACCAATTTACACTGTGCCCAACTCTTACGCATAGCTCTCTGCAGGTTCCAGTAAGGAGGGGAAAACAAAGCTGGTTTTGCTCTTTTCAGCTCTCTGTTCTGAATGGTTTCTCTCACAGGCTGCAATTCAATCCACAGCCCGGCCTCCCGAGAGCAAGACACCGCACACAAGCGGTTGCTGCTGGTGTCTGGACAAGCCACCAAAGCCACAGAGGGGGAGAAAAGGAGCAAAACTGCGTTTGTGACAAAGCAAGAATAAGCTGGTGCACTAACTGCTGCAAGCTAAGGACACCGATATGGAGGCTGTTGATTCTGCAAGGAGGAGGAGAGCGTGTGAGGAGTTAATCCATGTGGGAGGATACAAGGAACCAATACCAGCCTAGCACATACCAGGAAAATGTGTTGTTTACTTAAAACCCGAGTGCACTGCAGAAGTGCTCAATAGCAGCAGATCCACCGCTCAATGCTGCCCCCAGCAGCAACCGTTTCTAACAGATGGTACATTTGTCAATGCCGAGGTTCTCTCAAGTGTCATACACACGCCTTCGGAAGGCTGCAGGGGGGGAAAAAACCAACCAAACCAAAAGCAGCAACAAGAAAACAAGCAGTTTTGAGAAAATTCAAACTTATTCACAAGGTTTAAAAAAAGAACCAAGACCACTCTTACAGTATAAACACGCCAATTCATTAATTTTTACTGATGGTTGCATTTATGAATTTCATTCTCGTGAAAAAAGGGAATAAAAGGAAAAAAATTAAGAAAATAGCTATTTATAGAAAACAAAACAAAAAAGGGCTCAAACAGAAAAGAATCTGTGCCGATGCTTTTGATGAGCAGTCCGATGGCATTAACCATTACCTGTGCAAGCAGGCATGCTTGAAAACCTTTCTTAGTACTGTAGCTTCAGTTCCGCAATCCAGGATTTCTTTTACGGTTGTTGGAAAAAAAAGAGCCTAATAGTTTCATACTGTATTTATTTAATAACTAAAATTCACAAATAAAAAGATACTTGCAAAGTCCTTTAGTTGTGTCATCCCCTCCTCCTCCTCCACTCTACTGCTTTCAGACCCATATGCATAAAAAATGGGCTTGGATTTTTAATTTTTAACTGTTATATGATTGGTCGTTGGAGCTGAAGCACCAAATGGAGAAGATGCTTTATGGAGATGAGGGTATAACCCCTTGCCTTCCCACACACATTTTGGAGGAACATAGGAGATGTAC
Organism: Falco naumanni; assembly: GCF_017639655.2. NCBI lineage: Eukaryota > Metazoa > Chordata > Aves > Falconiformes > Falconidae > Falco > Falco naumanni. The sequence goes on along the minus strand of NC_054057.1, from coordinate 84,859,025 downwards.
CAGCGCCCGGACTCCTCTGCTCCCATTTCCCCCACCCAGAGCATTCCTTTCATTTTATATTTCCTCTGTTAAGTGACTGACTGTAGCCTCTTTTTTTCCCCCCTTTCTGTCCTTGCGGGACTGCATACACGTCGAACATTGTTCATTTCTTACTCCGCCAGGCTTTGAGTCAGTGTCAAGTAGGTCCTGTTTCAGCTCAGTGCTAGTTGTTTTTTAATGGGTCTTTTCATTTCAGGTAGGTTTGTGTGTCGATTCAGAAGGCTTGCTTATTTTCTTCCTTGTTTATATCTGACAAGCTGCTGGATAAGGCTATTCATACTCCAGGAACTGTTTGTGATAGAACAGCAAATATCTGCAAGAAAGAGGTACAGCTTCAGTGTTCTGCTACATGTCAGAGCAAATTAGTATTTCTATTGATGCGATCATAAAAAATGAGAACTATTAATTTCGGTTTTCTTTTAAATTGGAAGGAATTCCAGGGACATGCCAGTTCCCAACAGTAACCGTGGATGAGGAGGAGGGAAGCCAGCTCACATCGTTTTAACAGCAACTCAGGAAACAGAACAAGTGTACATCAAGCAGCCAAACCCTCTTGTGGTACAATCCACTTCGAACCTGAAAGCTCCACAAGACTGGGCCATGTTGGTGCCCAGACAGGCAGTATTCATTTAACACTATCCTGACACAAAATACAAGAGGTGCTTTGAAGATGCAACTGTTGCTTTAGAGTGACATTACCAAAGCATCAGACACTTGGGATTATCGCACACTGCCTGCCATTTCCTGTTAACAGGAGCAAAACAAAGAATCAGGCATGTGGGTGAAGGCCCATGTGTCCCAATCAAATATCTAATGTCTCAATCTGTACTCAAATCTGGTGTTTTAATAGGATGAAATTCTTCCTGTCCTTAATTACCTTATGTGTGCTGCTACATAACAGAGCCCAGCCCTGAAGCAGCTATATGTCAGGGGAAGCAGACTCACGCCTGCGGACTCTTGCCACGCCATACACCCCGACACACTCACTGTGTGACTCTCCTTAGAACGCTTCAAAGCACTTTTGAGACTTTCCAATTACTATCTTTCCATCTCACGCCCTATGGAGCTTCCCCTACACAATGCAGATCTACTTAGTGTCAGCTTTTATCTGAACCAGGGAAAGTGGATCGGAGCTCAGACCAGCCTTTAATGACAGGGATGGGCACCAGTTGCAAAGTGTATCCTCTCCTCCTTGCCCATGGCAGTTTCTTCCACAGACATACCCTGTCCCAGGGCCAGAGCTAGCCACTTGTCACTGAAGAAACACAAATTCATTTTTCTGTTGACCTCAAAGCAGAAGTCACCTTGTCGTATCATTTAACACTAAAATTCGGCTATTACAAGACAGATTTTTTTTTTACTTCCTGGTTGAAGTTCAAGAAACGAAAAAAGGGGAAAAATCTGTTACAAAAATTACAAATTGAGCATCTGTGCCTACAGCAATACATGGAAATGTCAGGAAAAATTGAAACAACAATAAAGGCTTATCTTTCCAGTACCAAGCCCATAGTTGAAAATGCAAAACATGAAGACTTCAGATTACCAGTGACCTTACTCTCGAAACACGTATCAGTGCCCAATGCATCCCTCAGATGAGAACACAGAGATGCTTCCCTTGCAAGCTACTGCTCTGCACACCCAGTACTTGTCTATGCAAATACCTGAAGCTGTAACGTCACTCTGAAATCAGTTTAAAGCCAGGAGCTAAAAACCAGCTCCTATTCTACTCTTGCCTCCCATAAAACCTTACCACTCTGGTTCACAGTATTTTCTTAATGGCTTTTCTTCAAATCTTTTACTCTCACAGTAATCCAAAGGTTTTGCAGACAGCCTGGATTGTGTCACGGAGGTAAATACTGCTCCTCCACTGGATGATCATACCCCTTTGGTTTTCAGAATCCCTTCCATTAGCAAGCAAGAATTTGGAAATGAGCACCAGCTACAGACACTGCAGAGTCAAGTGATGTCCCTTGTCCTTCCCCTCTCCCTCTTCTTCCTTCAACAAATCCTGGATAGTAACACAACATTCTGAAGCACTAATATATACACAGAGGCATTAGATAGCCAAAGAGAGAAATATTAAGCCTTCTCTATGATGAAAGGGTCTTTTAACTGAAAGGAAGGAAACCCCAATAAAGGTCAAAGTTTCCCTTCCTTTCCCCTTTCCAGTTCACAACTTACCCTTCACTGTCTAGCACATCCTTAATGCTAGCCTTGGTGATAATGGCATCATCACACTTGAACCACTGGTCCTTGTGCTGCCGGATGAAGCTGGTATAGTGCCCACTCTCCAAGGTTCCCTGGTGATTAACTACTGCAAACAAGGAATACCTGGTACAGAGAAGAGTTAATAAGTGGATCAAAAGCAGAAAAACAACGGACATTTTAGACAGAAGCCTGTGTTCATAAACACGTATAGCAATAAACCACCAGCTCTCAACATTAACCGGGAAGAGGGCATCCTTGCCCAGGGAAAAGAAGCACATTTTCCTTTTTCTGTTTTGCTATTACTGCAGCACTGCAGTCTGATGACACCCATCAGCTTCACCAATACTGGCTAGCAAAGATTTTTCTTCTAAAATAGATCAATATTGCTGCATTCCTGAAGAGGACCACTATCTAGTCTGACATTCTATTTCCCTGAATCAGTTACTCCAGTGAAACAGAAAAAGGCATTTGAGGGATGGGGAAGGAGGTAGTCTTAATTATAGCTAATCTTCACTCTTTCTAGTGATAAATTGCTGTACTGTTTAGTTGTCCTTAATCTGGAAAATCTGTACCTATTTTGAAATACTGAATATATTCAGCCTCGACTTCCAGCTTTCAGATGCTGGTGCACATTTGCCTGCTAGCCTGAAGACTAGCAGACACATCTCTGTTCCAAAGAAAGGTGTACCGATAAGCTAATCAAGTTGCTCTTAACTTTTTTCCCCTTTTCTTTTCTTAAAAAGAAGACTGAAGTCCTTGGCTCTTTTGTTCTAACTTAAGATTTTGTTTCCAGTCTTAAATATACTTGTGGCTCTTTTTCAAATGTTCTCCACTAACTCTTTCTTAAAATGCTATCCCCAAACTGGGATAAAAACACAGCTGCACAATGGTAAAATAATCTCTCTAATCTCACTTGATATGTCCTACTTACATTCAAAATCCATGGAGCTCTTTTGACACAGTAGTGCCACAACAAGGTGCCTATTCAGCTGACGGTTTACAGAGCCACTGATTTATAAAGTCACCCTCTTGCTAGTGGAGTCCTGCAATCCAACCAGGACGGACACCACCCCTTGGTCCTACATGGAGGACTCTAGAATTGCCCCAGCTGCTTACCTGCATCCAGCTACTAAGCAGCTCAGGTGCCTCTGCTCTCATTAATCCTCTTCATTGTTAACAGCTTCTCCAACTTAAGTCATTGCAAACCTCAACACTGATCAGCTGTTTTCTTTGCTAACACTTTAAACACCATAAATCTCATCAGTAAATTGCTATGGGCCACACGTAACACCTGCCTGGTATCTGCTCCTATGACAACTGCACTGAGACCTGGTTAGCTGGTTTTAAAATCTGTTTATTGTGTGATTCCAGTTTCTTAATGAAACTTTGTAGTGCCAAATGAAGTGCCCGGAAGAATTTAAATACACATCAGCACATGAACAAGGTTTTTTTAACTTGTAAACTCATTTAAAAAAAAAAAAGTAAGGTTTGTGTGACCACCTGTATTCCCACAAAGCTATGGATGTTGGTTTCATTTACACTCCCTTTACATCCTTGAGCAAGTCCCGTATCAGCCCATCATTTATGCCGACTGGAATGAATACCTGCCCAAGAGAATCCAGAATTGCTGGGGTCATCTACTTGGGACTTTGAGTGTCAGTGTTCTATAAACTTTCTTTCAGTCCTCTGGAACTCCCTTCGCTACTGCAATAGAATTAGGATTATTTAAAAGGAAATACCCATCGCTTTTAATTTTCCACATGGACCAATTGCTGGGGTTATCACCTTCAGATCTGACAGTCAGCTGCCACAAAGCCACAAAACGGTAGGCAACTGCAGTGAACGAAGCTTTCTTTTGCAACAGTTCAGACTCACTGTGCTGTCAGATTGGGTAATGCCCTTTGCACCGCAGCATACACAGCGGAGCATCTCCTCCTAGAAGCCAACTACCTTTCACAATAGGAGTCACAGAATGTACCACTTACTTATTATCATTGTTTAGACTATCCGTCGGCTGCTGGTACTGCCCGTTCATTCTGCTCTCTTTACTGCAACACACATACACACAAAAATCCAGTCACTTAAAGCAGTGGCTTCCCAAACCGAGGAAATAGGTTTTAACTGACACAGCCTGTTTGCCAAATCCAGATCCTTATTCAAAAGCACAATGCTGCTTAGCAGCAGAGAAGCGCTGCTGATTAGGATGCTAAAGATGCTTTATTTGTTCTTGCAGCAATGCTACATAAGAGACACCGTTTTTCCTCCTGGTCAAGGCTTCAGTGCTGCAAATACAGATTTGTTTATGTCAAATGTCCTATCCAAAAAGCCTAAAAACAGGTTAAGAAAAGATTTGTATTTTAAAACTGGAAAAATATCTAATTACATCAATCCTTTATCCTGTGATGGGTCAATCATCCTGGCTCTGACTTGTAAATTCATTTTGTGTTTTGACAGTAGCAACAGGATTATGCTGTTGATTTCATAGCCGATGAAATTCAGATTACTGAGTTATGCCTGCTGATTATCCCATCTATATTCCATTATGCTTGATACCTTTCATCAGCAGAGCCTGCTCTATCCAGGGAGAATTCAGCACAGAGGAACACAGAAGTCTCAAAATCTCCAGAATATACTGGAATAAGCCATATATTCTTGATACATCACTATTTGACAGAGCTTCGGGGCCCTCCTTTCTCTCCTAGCAGAAGCATCTACTTTTCTTCAGGGCAGGGGGGTGGCAAGCTTGAAATTGGTAGTAAAATTTCAGCATCAAATACAGCCCCCTGTGTGAAGAGATGCCATGTTTTGGGGCTTTCTGCATTGCTTCAGATATAAATTAAATCTGAATATCCTTTTTTATATTTGAATGGAATACCTGACAAATACTTGTTATGTGAGCTAATCAAATTCCTTTCGTAAAGGTATAGTTATACAAATGTCATGCCTCTTACAAACCTGGGATGTGGGAAAGGTCTTACTGTTTAAATATCAATTAGAAATACCTATTTTAATTTGGACTATGCTTTTTCTTCTTGCAGCATTCTCTAAATAGAAGTTGAACCTATAAAAACAAAAGCCCCCGGGCTTTGCGTGTGTGCAGGAATGAAGAGGAAGGAGTTTTATAACTTCAGAACGACTAGGTTAGGCATTAAGTTATGTCTAGCCTGCCTAATCACACAAGATACTGGTAGGTGACCACTCAGGGGATGGGACCAAAGCAGAGATCTGAAGGCACGATGGATCCGAGTCTATACATTTAACATGCAACCAGAAACATAACACACATTAATAAAAAAAAAAAAAAAGAAATGCTGAAATATAAAGCTTTTTCTGGCACACAAAACCTAAAAATTTATCTAAAAATTAGGTTTTGAAAAGATGTACATTTCAAGGAGAAGCTCACAGCAGAAATATCATTATACATACTGTTCTATAACCTTGATTCAATGATGTTCCATGTTTCATGATGCACATGTATGAACCGGTAAACAGTTCTGGCCATGTCTTTGGGGGATTTTGTTGGTACACACCTGGAAGCCATGAATGGTGTCATGTCCAGCTCCAGCGGAAACGAGACATACGTAGTGATCTTTCGCCTCAGTTTGGCTGAGTGTTCAAACCGCTGGAGACAAAATGGAAGAATTGTTTTTTCTTTAGAGAAAGGCTAACTTTTCTGTCTTGTATAAATGTCTTAGGAACAGTAACATTAAAGCATATTAGCAGTCAGTATCGAGGGACATCCGCAGATTTTTTTCTACCAACTATTTAGGCTGGGAACCCCCATCTAAGTGGTAACTCACTTCTGCCAACGGGGGCTGGGGGGAGGATACGGTATTAATTAGAGTCTTTACTTTAATATCTATACATAGAAACTTATTCCCAACTGACATTAAGAAAAAAATATATTAAACAGAGAGAGCACGCACAGCCTTTACCCAAACCAGTGTTTGTGCGACGCACTATTCAAATGTACGGCTGCTGCCTACACCAGCCACAGAACTGGTGACAATGGAAACTTGGCATCAGATTCACACGCTTAATCCACCCATCCAATCATCTCAAGTGACAGGAGTCAAGCCTACACAGGAATACCAATTCAAATTAAGGCAAAAATGGAATATGATAATAAAAAAGCCTTGTCCCTTCGCCAAAAGGAGCCTGCAGTATCCACCATCCTCTCCTCATCTTCTCAATTGAACATTAAATGGAAACAGGAACAAATACCAGAAAGAGATGAATGAGTTTCTATTTAAAGGCAGCTTCTCTCCCCATTTCTCAGAAATTCTGCTCTATTTACACTTCAAGTTAATTATTTTCCAATTGTGGTGCCGTAACAATTCCCTAGCAACAGATCCAGACATGAAAAGCTAAGACTTCTGCAATTCTTATCTTTTGTGTTTCTTTCTTGCGTTAACACATGAAATGAAATTTGCATTTTGCATGGACAGGACAACACAATCACTTAGGGAAAGTAATTTATTTTCAAAAAAATCTTCCATCATTCTGGGTAACACAAATACTGAACTGAGTGAAGGGAAGGGACTGAGCACATTCACATCGCCTTCCTCAAAGAGCAGAATCACCTAGGTATTGTCTTGCCAACAAAAAAAACCAAGCACCCAGCACCCCCAAAACTCCCCCCAAAGGCCAAGCAGCCATCCAAGCACTCCTGAAACCTCAAGTCAGTCATGCAAGAATACTCTTCAGGAGGACCGCAAACAGCCAAAGCAGAACAAAGGAACCATGCTACCATCTATTCCAGCCAGGCTACTTTCTTTGGCATGTAACACTGCGTATCATCTTGGTTAATACTCCAGATGCAACTGAAGAATTGCTGGTGTGTATGGGGGTGAGCATCTGAAGGTATGATTGTCCCAAACAGTCTGAAAAGACCTATGATTACAAGAGATGGAATTCTTTCCACCTGTAGCACCTTTTCCAGTAGAAAACAGAATCAATCTTTTCTCATGAATACAGACCTTCCTGTGGCATTCTGTTTTCGTGTCAAGATCTCTGCATTTCATTAACAAGCTTCTGTACAAGCCAGAATTTGAAAACTTAAATTGCTGCTATGCTAGATATGGAGTTGCTATGCAATTTAACAATTCCAAGCTACAATCATTGCTAGAAAACAGTCCGTGACTTGCTCAGTGAGACCATGACACTATAGTTACATGGATTAATAGATTTTCCACTATGAACGTACTGGCCTAGGTTAGAGGACTACTGGAAAATAAGCCAAAAAACCTGCTTACATGCTACAGCAACGTTCGGCACGCACTTTGCCATGACAGCTACAAGATAAAGGTCTAATTCCAACACTATTGAAGTCACCCAGGTGTTTTACTGAAGTTCAAAGCCTAGAAACCGTCCACCAGAATTGAACAACTGAACAAAGTCTCTGGAGCTAAAGGCTGGAGCATGTGTTCTTTCAGTTCACCATTCCAGAAGTGGAAAGAGAAGCACCACAAGCCTTAATTTGTACACAGCACATAGGCTGCAAGTTTAAAATCTGTTTCCAGTCATCATGGCCATAGGTAATATGCCATTTTCCTTCATTTAGCTTATGTGACACTAGTATCATCATCAGATAAGCAGTTTCTTGAAACACTGGTCATAGTAAAAGCTGAGGCCAGTGACCATCAGTTGCTGCCCAGAAATGACAGGACTATCATTCTGTCCCAGGAGACACTCAAGACCTTAGAGGTCTGCATCTGAAAAGCTCAAGCAGATCGAAGATGCAGTTAAATTACTACGGTGGCTGCTTCTATAGAGGCCTGTGGCATCACTTTTCGAGGACCCTTTTGCCTCTTGACGCAGAATGACCTTCACCTTCTGCGATAGCTGCCTACTTCGCACCAGTCACACACTTTATGTTTAAGCTATAAATTGTACAGGACTAAATATCTGAGGGCACCAACTATGACATTACCTCTCATCATTGCACCTGACAATCTGGATTGGAAAGGCTGGAAATTACATTACCATTGGGAAGATAGAAGAAGCCTTCTCCACTGCAACTAGTAACTTTTTAATGCTTTTCCTTCAACGCAGAGCTCCTCTGTGGCACTCTTCCAGTAGAAGTGTCGGGTAAAAATTTTTACCATGAATGATTGGAGATTGGTTTCTATGCTCGTTCAAGTATTGTACTAGCCTTCCACTACGTTTCTAGATTCTGGGGTTTTAGGTTTCCACAGACATACTGCAAAGCTACATTATAGATAACATAATACTATCTTAATAGAAAATCTAGCTGGGCATGCAAGCTGTTCTTTATATTAATTTCATATCATAAAAGATTAGTTCAGTGAAATCCAGAAGATATGTCCAGGAATTTAGCTCATCCTCTCAGAGAGGAACGCACTTCCTCTGCTCTGACTGCCCCCTGTGAACTTACTTTGAGATGAAAACAGGCCACAATGGGTAACTTCTTCATAGTGAGTTGTTTGGTGGATTCCTGGTAGCTATGGCAACCACTACATTTGATTTTGGCACTGCTTCCTAGATGTTCTGGCCTTGTAAACCTGAAAGAAACATTAAAAAGCAAAAGGGATGCACAAAACAATCAGATGCTTTTCCACACATGCTGAAAACATTTCATTTACTTCTGGGTCACTGGACCCACAAGAGACAGAGCTCATGGCTTTTAAGTGTCATTTTGAAAAAACCCAACGCCTGCAATGACATAAAGTGCTATGGGTCAGATATCCAAATCTGACATTTATCATCGCTCTTCTTGGGAACATTGTGCTGAAACGCATCAATGTCTGAGAAAGGAGCTAAATGTTTGTTCATCCCCTACAACAGGACAGCTACTTTTCATGCAGAAAGCAAAGATCTTTTGTTTTCAAAACCAAAAACATTGATGTGGAAGTTCTGAAGCAAGATGACACAACTTCTGTGCTCAGCTGCATGCTGTCTGCAGGACACTCTTCCACCTTGTAGCCCTCCAGGGCTAGGATCAAAGCTCTGAGATGGAAAGGGCTGTAAACACAAAGTTCTTTTCAAAATACAGTATCTTCCAAGAAAACCCAAGTGTTGACAACTAGGAAATCTCTTTTAAAATTTTCAGACTGAACTACTCAAGGGAGCTATAGGGAGAGGCTATTACAGAATAGGGAACTGCTTAAGAGAAAATATACTGCCTCTGCGTTCTCACAACAGATTAAAGAAAAACGTGGCTCTCTTTCAGAGACTGTAGGCACCAAGAAGGCTAGTGGGGTGGACTGCTAAGTCATCTCCAAGCTTAGCCTTCCACAGGACAAATGATCATCTCTCCAGAAGCTGCTCTACAACTAGGATTTTTGAGATTAAATACTCTGAAATATAATTGAACGTTTTACATTAACACACACACTCAGCAATGTGAGGGCAACATGGTATCAGCTTGCCACCAACATTACCCTTCTGTTTATGTGGCCTCTACATTAAGTGATCATCACAGCCTCTTGGTCTCCCCTCCTGTTTAACACTATTTCCTTTTCCTAGCCTATGTACTGTTTTCTGCTTTTTGATTTTTTTTCTTAAGTCTGTAATAAATTCACTTCTATCTTTGTTGTTACTGTTGTTTAGGAGTGCCTACACCTTTCTGGGTTTTGTCATATTCCTGTTCAATCCCTCCTTTTCCAAGCCAGCTTCAAGCTGCATGGCCACACTGATTGACATGAAACCACATACTCTCCTTGTCTGAATCTAATATTCAACCTGTTTGCTAACTTTTGGGTAAAAACCTAGACCCATACTCTTTATCCATTAGTGTTCAACTTCTTTCCAAAATCCATACTCTTTCAGAGTATCTTTGAACCTGGCTTTTTTTTCTTCCCCATCATCATCTCTCTCTGATTCTACTAATCCCCATGTCGAAGAAAATCGCTAGAATTCAATCAGTTTTGCCTCTTGATGCATTCTTGCATCAGCAATTTCTCATTTGTACCAATTCCCTTGTTTTCTTAAAAATACTGATCTTAAAAGTATCAAGAGGGTTAGAAAACAGATGTCAGAGGCTATGGATTTTTTATTTCAGGAGGATTAGCTTTGCTCCAGGCTACAGGTAACTTCTTCCTCAGACAAATATCTTTGACAAGTATCTGCATTTACCACAAGAGAATGACTTTCAGGTCTGCTAAAAAATCCAAGTTAACTGTATATGAAGCCATAACGTTCCCTCATTACCCGTTCCCAAGATGCCCAAGTTTCCGGCTCAGAATTATCTTTTCTTTTTGAAAGCTCCACTCCTTTAATTCTTAATGCCATCCCCACAACAGAGCTGGCAGTAGCTGACCCTCAGTTCTGCTTAGAGCAAAATCAGATTCATGCTTGGTGTTATAAATTAGATAAATATTAAATGCATTGTGAGGTCTTTATGTGCTTGCTTAGCTGACATAACCAAGAATACAGAAATGGACGCTAGTGGTTTGGATCATTTAGAACCATACTGCCGGGCAGCAGCCAATGTAAAATTTGTTTTCTTTTTGCATTGCGTGGCTACTGGTTTTGATTGCTTATGGTTAGGCTTACTGTTGCTCTGAGCCTTCTTTGCCTTCTCATTTTCTCTTACGCAAAAAAAAAAAAAGTATAAAAATGCTGTTTCGGGATCATGCCATGACAAAGCATCACTTACTCCCACTGTTCAGTGTCACCTGGAGAACAGAACGAAGCCAAAATCTTTTTAACCCACCAAAATTGTATTTGTCTCATTTCATACCTTCGCAAGCAGTCTGTGAGAGTGGTGGTGCCTGATACATGGCTTTCCCCATTTACGACACTGCCATCACTCCCCGGACTCAGTGGCCAGAACGGGGTGGAAGAACCTGGCAAATCCAAACTGATGTCCCAAAACGGGTCTATCGTTGTGGAAACGCCACTACGAAAAAGAAAAAGAGTTTAATACACGTTTAAAGGAAGTAAAATTAACAGTCTCTCTCCCTTTAGGGTGCACACCAGACACTTTGAAGAACCATGGGATCTACATCACCCCTAGAGGGCACTCAAAGACGATAGAAAATACAGTTGCTCCAGAGGGTTCTCCCAAAACTGACTCTTTCGGAATATTTAAAAGCCATGTGTTTTAGGAAACATATGTGATGTACTTAATGCAAAATATATGCATTTAGTATGTTCTCCCACTCACTGGAGTTTGTTCACTGAACAAGCAGGGTTACTCAGAGATAGAGGTACTGGTTGGACTACTGACCAGTACAAACCAGTACATAACGCCTATGATAGCTACATGCAATCCAACTAGTTTAGAAGCATGGCTTGCTGGTCAAGACAGGGAAGATGGTGCTTATGGCTACTTCAGTAGAGTGCCAGATACTTTTGCTATACAGTAGTGCACTGAATGAAGCTTTGCAGTTCATATTAGTATCTCCTACGGCATTTGGAATTTGAGAAGCCAAAGAATAATTGCATCAAGAAGCAGCGTATGTTGCTGATCAGATTTCTCTACAAGACAGCTGAAGACAAGCCAACAGCTAGACTACGGAAAAAGCAACTAAAAATTTTAACTTGTATTGACTCAAATCTTTCCTTCCAACATTTACATTTTTAAGAGAACTCCAGAACTTCGGGGTCTAAGGTCCTAATTTGGAAGCATTCTGTTTGTACTCATTATGCTGATTTTTTTGAGTTCTCTCTTCCTCTACAACTAGTGTCTTTCACTCTGCAAGCTCATTAAGCCTACAACGTTCTGCCTTTTTTCCAGCTTCCTTTATGCAAAAGTTGTCAATTTTCAAAAGAAAACTCCTTTTGTTGAAGTTTCATCAATGCTAATATTGTGTCATAACATATCAAGCTTTTCATTATATCATGTAAGGATTCTCTGGCTCTACCAGGCAAAGAACAAAGTTTCATATGTTTTCCTTACAGTAAATCTCCCGCAAATCTCTCCAGGAAGCTGAGAATAAAAGCAGATTCAAACAAGCACAGCGCAACAGTCCATCTGCAGGACAGCGTGCGTAATTATGAAGAATTCATGATGGAACAAAAAACAAGAACCCTGACTTCAGCACTATGGCAACACCAAACATCTTGAAAGAGAAGTCAACTTGCTCCAGTACACAGAGTAGAAGAACGAATGCATTTTTCCTTGCTCTTGTAAAACATTCATTTGCTGGTACCCGAAATTACATTAGATATCAGCCGCTTTGAAGCCTCTCCTGGTGGTATGTGAGGCTCCTAACTGTGGGAAAATATGGTTGCGTATCAGAATTTTCTTCAACTGTAGCGGCAACTACATACTTTCAAACCCAAAGGGATCTTGGAAGTCTTTTCCCCATGAACCTGGGGAAGAACAACTTTCCACAGACCAGTAAAACCTTTATGTCCCTAAGCCTGTAGTACTTTCCAGGTAGCTTTTTTGGTATGTCTTAATATATGATAGTTCACTGGCTACGGATTGCATTTAGCTGATACTGTTATTTCAACAGTTCTTGTCTCGCTGGAATTTTGCTGGTATTTTATTGGTATTCAAGAAAGAAAAGATTCAGCACATCGTTGCACTGGAGGGTGTGCAGATACAAATCAGAGTTCAGAACCAGAAAAAACTTACTGGCAGACTTGACAGGTAACATCAGACTGCAGTCCGCCTGTGAAGATTTGGTCTATGATGCAGTTACAGTGGTTGGGGTTGTTGGCCTTCTTCCCATTATCATCACCTGGAGGGATGCAAACACAGACTCAGAAGTCAAAAATCCTCTGAGGGCACAGTGGTTTCTCTCGGGCTGTGTCTCCAGTAACTCTTTGTAACACAAACTTATAAACACACTGCAAGTTCACATAGACAATATAGAACCCTGAAAATGTTATGCATTGAAGAAGACCCAAGGACACAAGAAGAGAACTTCTAGAAAAATATAAAACATAATCAGAGGGTGACTAGAGGCAGTTAACTCCTGTAGAGGTGAAGCTTTAAGCAGTTAGCCAAACCCCTACCTCCCTTTACAGAGGTTTGCTTTGTGCTATCTGGTATCAGTTCCTAAGAGGAAGGAGTTGCCAACGTGGTTCATAAAAATGAGTATTTCAACTTCACTTAGCACCATGCAACATTTGTATCTAAACAAACTGCCAGCCCTTTACCACAGAAGCACGGGGTTCTGCTTCGGCAGAGTATTCAATAGCACATTATTTTCCCACATCAACAAAGGAGAAACGTCAACAAATGCAACTTTTTTAATTCTATCCCAGGCAACTTCTGAGAGTACAGTGAGGGCAGGAGGTTTGTGCAGACCCATTAATCTCCAGCCTGCTGTCCTTCCAACATAAATGGGTGTACTTTCTGTTTGCACCAGTGAGAAAATAAGAGATGTCCTTATCTGAAGCGGGAAGCGCCATGTCTTCCTCCAGCTTTTTCAGAGACACGGCAATCCTCTCAATTCCCAAGTGAGACAATGAACACATTCCCACCTTTTATGGATTATAAACTGTCACTGCAGGTCTCAGGAGCACAGCAATTAATTTTTATTGAGTGCTAAGATTAGGCCAATTCAACTTTCTTAGACTAACCAGAGCATTAAATAACCAAAAATTCCTTGGCACAGTTCTTGCCTTTGAAGCCTACTCCTTCCATTCCTCGTAGGTGAACTAGGAGTGACACGCTTTTTCTTTGATTTCCAAGACTTTTCTGCTTATTTTCCTTGGGTAGGACAGATGCAATTGGTTTTCCTTTGTACAGAGATGCACACACAAACAACTTCACAGCACCAGCTCATTATTTTATAAAGTCCCTGTTAAGATACCTTCCAATCTCCTACAGCAGAAATGGGGCTAGGGCAGAGTTAAGTTTTGCCAGGTTTCCTAGCATCTGTAACTTCCTAGGAAGTATTTAATTTCTGAAACTGGACTACTAAGATGTTGACTCCTCAAATGCCAGCTATTCTTCAAAACCAATTTATTTCTGGTCAAGTAGATTAAAAAAAAAAAAAAAACAAAAAAAACACACGTGAAGAAACTGAAAGCACAGGGCAAAAACCCACAACTTTTCTTGTGTCTAAGGTGCTCTACCTAGAGTCTTCTTGCAGCAGGAAGGAATAATTGTATTTTTTTTCCAATGAAGCTTTAGAAGTTTGTTGAAAAATATTATATAAACTGACAAAGGTTCCACCTGACACTGGAAAAGCACACAGAGGTGACACCTACACTAAGCTGCAATGGGCCACTTCAGTTAATTAGATCCTAAATGCTGCAGAAAAGCTCTCACTCAGCTGCCTCTTCAGAAACTTTTGTTTGAATTGTCAAGAAAAGCATATTGGTTCCTTAAAATGGCTCTTGAACAAAATGCTCTAAAATTAGATTTCAAATGTGTGAGGTTCAAGTTGGGGGTTATCAGACCCAGTCTCAGGCATTCCTTGACGGGAATTTCAGCTAAATCTTGCTGAATTTATTATAAGGTCTCGATTATGCTAAGCTAATGAATGAAGCATACAGTATGGAGATGGTACAAGACATTCTTCACCTTTAGAGAAAGATCACTTATAAGCTCTAAAGACTATGTGCGGATTTTCAAAGAAGAATTTAATGTTTTTTATCTTTTTAAAAAACTCTTGCTTTTCAAGAAGCAACATGCAACTGCCACATCCCTGTAATCTCACCATTTGAAACATTATCTCCCTCTGTTTTGTTTCGAGGGGGCAGAAGCAAAGAAACAGCATCTAGAGGTTCTCCCTGGACCACAGGTACCATCCCTGCTGGACACCTTTAACAGGCAGCCATTTCTGCGGGCAGGAGAGAACCAATACTCCCTTTTCAATTATACAAGTCAATTAGGATCAGTGATGAGAGGGTCTCAAAAGAATATCCTGCAAGCTTGTTTCCAGCAAAAACAGAAGGCCATTACCCACTCAACATTATTTCCCATGACATTTGGTTGGAGAGGAGGAAAAAAAAAAAAAGAAAAAGAAAGAAAAAAAAGATTACCACCTACTCACACTTGTCAATATGTAACAGATGCTGAGAGGAGGTATATTATGCAGCTGAGAACTAGAAGCTGCTAGATTGTTGTACTCAAGTTAAGGTTCCCCTTCAACATTTCTGTCTTACAAAGTAGATTTTAGTTTCATACATTTTTCGTTTATAAAGCTGGTCATAATTCCTACTAGGAAAATCAGCAGCTTCTTTATAAGACATTGGACAGCACAAGACTAAACCCAAACCTGAAATACATCAATGTATACACAACTGTAATTACGAGAATGGCAGAAAATTGAGTTTAAAAGTTTGGATTCAAATTAAATGCAACTC
Source organism: Falco naumanni (assembly GCF_017639655.2). Classification (NCBI taxonomy): domain Eukaryota; kingdom Metazoa; phylum Chordata; class Aves; order Falconiformes; family Falconidae; genus Falco; species Falco naumanni. Next base: position 84,843,542 of record NC_054057.1, on the reverse strand, counting down.
TTCTTTTAAAAAACCCAGAAGTTACTACTGTGCCTGTGCAATAACTAAGCTTATTAGAACTTTTGTTCAAATATATAGGCATTTAATATACTACTAAAGGTAAATCATACATAGCAACTGTAAGAACAGCTATAGATTAATTTTTTAACATTGCTTTTGGTTTTGAAATAAATATAAATAAGTTTTGCCTTCCATTGTGTATTTTAAATTAGAAAAAAACAAATTTAAAAAATGCCAGATTTTTAAAAGGGCATTTATCAAAACAAGACATTAATGTTAACTTTTCTGGTCTACTGTGGCCCCCAGTGTCCTGAGCATGTGGCTTGTTATTCTTTATGGCAGAGTAGCGTACACATAAATTTATATGGATCATAGCAGATGACATGTTTCACAAGCATATGCTTTAACGGTTCCTAAGAACATCATGCACAATTCATAGAGCGGGGTAGTGTTTTACTCCCAAATCTCAGCACGGCATTCTTTCTCTGTCACGATACCTAGCACCAGGCTTCACGTTTGCTTTGTAGCAGTCCTCCTTAAAGATGAACACAAAGTGCTTCACGAAAACCAGATAAATGAGGAATAATCAGCTTTAAAGTACTACTGGTTTTTTTTGACAGACAACTGAGTAACATTGGCTGAATAAAGTTTGTGATAAAAATACAGGATTACTTAAATTTTTTTTATCTTGTTTTTTTGAACCTTTGTGTACAAATGCCCATCTCTGCCACACTCTGTTGCCTGACAGTTGTTGCTATTGCAATAAATAACACCACCCCCCCCCCCCATGGCCAGTGATTTCCCTGGTTTGAACACTAACTTTGGAACTGCGGTCTTGGTCCATACAAGAAAACAACAATTCTGGTTTAAGTTTCTCCACGTTTGAATGTGTCGGAGATGAAGTTAGTAAACTACAAAGTGTTCAGATAATTGGAACCCGACTGTCAGGGCAGTTTGCAGAATTAGAACCCGGAGTTTCTTCCAGAGCACTGATAATTAAGATGTATCCGACATGTCGACTAAAAGCTGACCCAATGCTTTACAGACTGAGCAGAAATACCCATTATTTACATTCCTCTAACAAATGAAGGGCCCTGAAACTCCTGAAGGATCCCACATGCAGAGTGGAGTATACTTGGTACTTGTTCTCCACAGAGAGTCTAAGAAAACATGCAAGAAGCAACAGATCAATGTCTGGTCATTTTCAGCATCTTCTATAAACCAAACATAGTCGAGAGACTGAAAATCAAAGTTGTTGTGCATTTTGAAGATCAAAGGCAATACATGCCAAAGTCCAGGTGAAGTGGTCAGACTTCGGTACAAAGGTGGCCACTACCTGCACAGCAAGGCTGCTTACAGCGTTACTCTCATAAAGAAGCTACTATCCAACGTAGAGTAAGTTCTGAATCTCATTTGGAAACTTTTGTGGTGAGAAGGACCACAAATACCAAGGTAGGATGACATTGCAGAACTCCTGAGCGCTGCCATACCAGCAACAGAGAGTGGAACAGCACAAAATGCAGGTACAACTTCAAATGTCATTTATAGCAGCAAGGTTGGAAAAAATTCAGATTCAAGAAAGCTCTCGCTTTTCCAGTTGGAGCATGCATCTAAGGAGAGACCTTGTGCACACTTTGGGTGACTGGTAGAGAAAGAGGAGTAATGAATAGCTTTTTTTTTTTCTTCCTCCACCGGAATACTACTTTCCAGTTAGACCATCTTTCTCCAGCTGTTGGAATGGAAACCAGTGATGCACAGGCATGACAAGACCTGATCCCTTTTATTCAGAAACATTTTGTATTCCTCCAGAGCACAGAGGAGCCCTGGTAAGTGTTCAGAACATGCCCTGCACAGATGCTACAGCGCAGCACAACACTGCCAACACAAGGTGAGCCATCACCCCCAAGACGGGATTTACGTGGGTGGTCACACAGGGATCCTGGGCTTCCAAAAGCTTACAGTTGCCTAAAACGAAGTATATATTCAACCAGCATTAAAAAACCCCACCAAACCAACCAAAATGAACAACTACCTGTGCCAGCCAGCCTATATCATCATCTCAGAGCAGTTAATTTTATACTTTGTAGGATGCAGTTTTATAAAACTTATCTTTAAATGCACATCAAAATCATGTATTTTTCCTAATTTACACAGTGGCAGACATCAACAACAAGCATTCACAGCTCTCTCTGACTTGCATTAGGACACCTCTTAAGAAGTTGAATAAATGGAATGGAAAAGGAGTAAGTGATCAACGTCAGCCAAACAAGTATCACTGGATATTTATACAGTTCTTAGCATGAAGAACACTTTGATTTACTTTTGTGTCTGAAGCCTTTGTGATCACAAGTAATGTCCAAAAGCTGGGGCTTTGGGACAAAATTTTCCCCGTGACTTTATTTTACTTCACTATGTGTTAATCTTAGAACTTGATTAATACCGACTGGAAACTTTAAAAGTTTTTTTGATTCGGTAAATTATTTAGTATTGGCAGGGGAGTCATTATTTATTGTAGCTTTAGGACTTAGTTCTCACTATTAGTAATAATATTTTTACATATGTATACTTCACATTTGTGTGTGTGCCTGTGTGCATATACAAGTGGGAAAATGTTCTCATTACATAGCAAACTAGTTCATTCCAGAAGTGGTTTATCATGACCATACTTGAAATTCTGGTTTAGATTAACTTGTTTGGTTCCCACACAACTGCTCAACCACTTCTTTTAAACTACCTTGATGTGGTATAGATTATTTACCATCGTTAAATAAAAGTCTTTCAATTTCTTCAGAAACAGAAATTTAAGAACCTGGGTACACAGATGTCAAGGATCTAGTGCTAATGCCCTCCCACTAGCAGCACTAACAGCTTAGTTACGCCCATGCAAGTAGGCTCTAACTTCAGGATATCCATCAAATAACTGAATTTCAGTCCTTGTACTGAATGCAAATGGTACCTTTCCCACAATCCAAAAAACCTCAGTGTTAAAAGGTGCAAAACTCCCTAATTCAATTCAAGCTGGCTAAAACCCTTATGAAACTCAGTAACAATTCAGAAGTCAAGTGTTTTTAACAGATTTGTGACATCCAAGAAGTAGTAAAATACATCCGCATGCATACACTCTTTCCAACAAAGAATGTCCGACATACCATTTTTTCAGTTTTAGGACAGATCACAGTTTCATTTTCATTCGGGATGGAGAGGCCAAACAGAACCAAAAGTAAAGAAACTGCTGAGAAAGCTTGATTGTGCTGGTAATTTCAGGAGATACATCAGATAGATTCTTCATTTAACACCACTTTAAATCACACTTTAAAAATGTCTTTTCAGATCCTTTATCAGTTCGGAAAGAGCACAGGGACCTTTATTGTTTCAAGTTTTTCCTTTACAATTCTGAGAACACTACTACTTCATAAACTAATCAGGAAGTATATAAGAATTACAAACATCATTTTATATCAAAGATGACAAAAAAGCTTCCAGATTTGTTGGATCCATGGCCAGAAACTTTAACAGAACCAAGAAGTATTTCTGTTTGCAGCTGACTGTATTTGGTGTTAGGTGAGAAGTCAGTATTTGGGTCAGCTGTTCCTTACAGTACTTCAACACTAGTTTAATTAGGCTTACTGAATTTCAGTTGGTGATTGTCAAATGACAGATACTAATAATTACAGAAGAAGTTCTATGTACTCCTGTCCTTAGAAGTACTCTTTTTGGAGAAGACTCTTTTGGAGAACACCTATGATGAATCTGAACAAGCCCATCTGCTGCCATGTACGACTATCTCAAAGATAAAAGCAAGACTTCGAAATGTTTCAAAGAAGCAGTAGCAGCTTTCCCTTTGATAGCCCTCTAATAAGCCAAAACACTAACCTCTAAGTGCTGCTTCTAAGAGCAACAGAGGAAAGTTCAGTGCTTTAAAGCTTATTTTCAGTCACTAAGGATTTTTGTTTGTTTGTTTTGCTATTAGCCCTACTGTTTTTCCCTTACAAGAATAATAAAAATTTCTGTGCTTAAGTAAGTGAATCAAGCTAGGTCAAATGTTGGCAGATTGGGAAATTTTCAGTTCAAATTTTATTCAGCTAACTAACGTGAAATACATAATTTCATATATTACCACCAAATCAGTTCAAGACTTAAGACACTTCATCTCTAAGCACATGCCACTGAATATTTTTACTGTATTGTACAATTATGTATTTTTATAGAGAGATTAACAAAGCAAGATACCAAAAACAAATACTAATTTTTTATTCACATTTCTGTAAGTAATTTGGCATCATAAATACAGTAGGATAATATTTTAGAACAGCCATAGCCTCCCCTATGTTATATTCATTGGTCCCATGACACACTGAGTAAGAGTTCTAACTACCTCAAGTATAAATAGAATTAAAACAGCAATTTAAAAGAAAAGACAGTGACTCATAACCAATACAAGAAGAAGGTGATTCAAACCAAGGTACAGGCTTGTCTGCTTCTAACTCCAGGTAATTTTTGACAGTTGAAATTGTTTATTTATTTATAAATCTTTTCCTTTAAGTCTACCAAACATCTTAAAAGGAATTTGCTAAGACTGTTTATTGAAAGACACTACAGGGATTGTTCTACCTCCTTTTGATCCAATATTCCTTGTTGGCTGAAGACTTGGTACAAGCCTTACCTTTGCAGTGTCTGTGTAGCACATCTAATGCAGCAATGAGGAACTCGTGTGCATCTTGTTGCTCGTACCCTGCTAAATGCCGTGCATGAGTCCATACCAGGTGCAATAACCTATATGGAATGTGAGGAGATCGGTGCCCAGAGTAAAACTGCTCAAAGCAAAGAGAAGGACATGACTGTTAACAAGTTACACAGCCTCAGCGCATTTAATTATTAAAAACTTAAATGAGTGCAATTAGTCAAATAAATTAAAACCATTTAATTCTGATGGCCTAATAATAAAACACAGAGATATAATTTTATCACAGGCTACTGAAGAAGTGGTCTCAGAACTGAGCACCTCAGTTTTCTCCCTTGAAATTCCATCATTTTGTGATGGATTAGCCAAAGAAAGGCAGGGGAAGGAGGCTGAGTAAGGTGGACACAAACAACACTCAAAAATGCCTTGCTGATACCACTGGGTTTTATTGAAATAGCCAGGGGTGGGGGGAAGTAGGGAAGAATCCTACATTTGCAAGAAATCAGCAATTTTTCATAATTGTTCACAAATTATACGCCCCCCAAAACCAGGACAAAGACTGAAGATGAGAATACTAGAGGCCAGCTGTTGGCCAGCCATTGAGCCAAGCCATGGTAACGCGTCGCATCCAACGGCTGCACGCACTCCTACACCTTTAAGGAAAAATTTACAAGCAGGATAGCAGCCTCATGCCAGTTTCGGCCTTACACAGTATAGCTATTACAGCACAAGGCTTTAGAAACAACTTTATCCAGCACAGCTGTTTGCAGAACTGAAGGTACCACTCCATCCGCCTATCCCCAATGCCAGCTGCCCATCAGTGCTCCTGCAGGGTGTCGCTGCCCAGAGATCTGGTCCTGGACCAGCTCCTGCAGCTGCTTCTTAATCTGCTTCAGTCAAAATTTGATGAGCTGGCTACAGGAGCGACTGCAATTGCCCCCCCCAGGTGATTTTGCCAGAAGCGTATCAGAGAGCGCACAGACAAATTATTCAGTCAGCAAAACCATGATGTGAAACACCACTGCTGAGCAGTGACACACAGCTGGGGAGGTAAATCCGCACAGAAGAGGACAGAAGTGCCTACAGAAATCCATGCTCTTTTTTTTTTTTTTAATAAATATAAACCAGCCAGGTCCCACTTTAAAAAACAAACAACCCCATCCTCCCAAAAAACCCCTATACTAAGGGTCTGTGTTTTCCCAGGTTAAGGTGCAGCTCATTCCTTCACTCTCTCCATTTCTATCCAGGTGCTGCTGCTACAGCTCCTGTACTTTCATCTTCCTGGGTTCCCACTGCTGCTGCTGCCGATTCCAGCATCCAGGGTCAGATCCTAAAGCTGAGTCCCTTCCCGAGCAGGCTGACCTCTCTACCTGTTCAAGGGCCCCTGCACTGTGATACCAGCTCCAAAAGCAAAGCAGAGATCCCAAAAGAGTTTATTCCCTTGGCCTTCAGGTTGTATTTAACATTTTTAAGAAGGGAAAATTTTCAAGTCATCCTGCCTTCCCTACCTAACCTTTCGAAAAGGTATTTACCAGTAAAGTGTGCCTGCAACACCACAATTTCATATTGTGTGTTCATATGGCAAAATTTTATTTTCCCAAACAGAAGACAGTAAGCAGGAAAGATACAGAACAAAAATAAGAATTAAAACACCAGCAGTAAATAATTTATCACTCTCATTGGAAAAGCGAGGCTTCCTTCCCCAGCCCTAAGCCTCTCCCTGCCCAGTCTCTGAGCATTTTATACCAGTGCAAGTACAGGCATCGGGGCTACAAACCTACCCAGATAAAACACACTGTATTTTCAGGGACACATAAGGAAAAGGCAGTACAATCGTCTCATCTAGTCCTCATATATGTAGGGTTTTCTAAATGGCTTTAGTATTATTTCCTGGCAAAGAAATTTCTTTATTGCAAGCTCTGTTTTTTCTAAACAGGAAGATACACCTCTGCAGCCAAATAACACAAAATGTTTCTATAAATAAATAATAATAAAAAAAAAATCAATAGTTAACTCCGATGCCAGCAAGAATGACACCAAGGGACTGAAGCAGTAGTATGGTAATTGAAATCTGCTGACGCAGCTGCTGCTCAACATAATTCAGGGAACTGCAGCAATAAAACTTCTCTGTTCTGTCACTCCTTACAATTAGTCCCAGAGCTCTCCGGTCATTTTAACCAACAGCACTCTCCATAATTACTCCATTGCAGACACTAGACCTGCCAGCAGATTTTACATTCTCTAGTGCTTCGTTAGTATTAGAAGAATCTAACAAGAAGCTTTATCAAATTATTAGCCATTAGCACACGGAAACTAGAAACACACCTAGTAAGAATGCTGTTGAATACATGTGGGGGTGGGGGGAAGCTTCACTGTTCTAATAAAAATGAAACAAAAGGATCTAAGCACATTCAAAGGCAATATTTTAACTAGAATGTATAAAACTTCCACCCCATCTCTCATTTCCTTGTTGCTGGGAAGAGCAGCCTACTGGAGCTGTTCCAACCACAGGAAGGAAAAAAAGTCCATGTAAAGTCTTGCTCAATCACTCTGACACAAACCTTCTCATTAAAGTGCGCAAATATAAATAACAATGTATTTACACGTTACCTTTAAAAGGCTTCAATAGCACAGTTCTTACCAATATGATTTAAAACAATTTTTCTTTAAATTTGTTTTCAATTCAGCAGTATCAGTTGTTTATATCAAAGAGAACTAGTTCGAGCAATTTGAAAATGCTTGGTAATACACTGTTTGATCGCTGTTCCAGAATAAAAAGAAGAAAAAAAAAACCCAAACCACCAAGCCAGGATTCAAAGCCTCCATTCTTACACACAACCCAAGTAACAGTATTTTCTTTTTTTGGACTTAAAACACTTGTTCTCTGATTTAGAGGACTCTAAGCTTTGTATTTTGCATGATTGTTACCAACAATATACAGATACCAGTCAGGTTTAAAAAAATAAAAGAAAACAAAAAATCCACCACCACACACATCTGTTCTTTCTCCTTTTGCCAAAAACTCATGCACAGAAGTTTCCTAATTACATGACCAAACAGATACATTTGATCTATCCTATATACGTATCAACTGAACAGTCTCCGAGCTTTGTAATCAAGAATTTATAGGCATAAATCCTGTACAATTTGAGAAGCTAAAACCTCCTCTTGGAAACTGGTTCTTAATTAAGACTTTCAGTGTTCTGAAAATTTACAATGGATAAATGGAGTGGCTAAGATGCGTGCCTTTCAGAATAAACACACACCTGGCTGCAGGTTTCCCAAAGAGCAATGGTTCAAGGAGTCAGAAAAACCATTCTGCTCGCACACGCCCTGTGCGTTCTATACTTATCTCAGAGAAAAGATTTTACTAGGTCAGCAAAAACCCTGCACTTCCCGTGACAAAACGCAAAGCCTCTGCCTCTGTAAAAAGCCGTAACTACTTTTTCTCCCTTCTACCTTTGCTGTAACTTATTTTATACACAAGCCATTTCAACAGCGTACCATCTTAAGACATCAAAGCCATAAATCATCTCGTTCTTTTTCCTTTTTGTCCTCACTTCTCACCTCTCCACGTAGTTGTGCTGTGCACTTTGATAGGCTCATGAGGATGAGTAATGATGGGAATAAAGAAGGCTTTGTTCTTTTACATCTCTGGTAGATATGCTGCATTCTGCTATATTCCCAGGTATTCTCACTATTCCAGAGTACACAGAGATACAGATCTGTTAATCCTACCATCCCGAATGGCCATTCTGTAAAGGATTTAGATAAACCTTAGGGTGTGGACCATCCCGAAATTAATTTTCATTGGTGAAGCAAAACTAAAACACAAACGCCAGTAGGTAAAAAGTAGTGCACAAACCCTTTCTGCCAAAAGGCTCAATGAATGGATTATGTGTGCTCTATCTTCCCTCCATCCAGTTTCACCACTATGTTATTCCCAAATCCTTTCCATTCCTTTTCTTATGCAGTGTAATTCATGTCATGATTCTATTGAGAAATAGGTTTCAAGTAGCACAAATGAGGATGTTAATTGATGCAGTCAAATATTTTTAAAACAGAGGTCAATGCTTGGCATATTTGCAGGAAAAGCTACCAGGGAAAAAACCCCTCGATTCTGAGAACCATCTGATACTCATTAGCCACCAGCAACCTACTTCAAGGTGGAAGAACTTTGTAGCTTCCTATTTTCACAGAAAAATCACACAAACTATATAACTAAAAGATCTTAAAAGAAGGAACAAGACAAATAGCAAAAACTTTCCTATTTAAGTATAGGAAGTTTTATTTAACATTCCAAACAATGTCTCTTGCTCCTGGAGAGTTCTTAGTGGCATGCATTCACCAGATCCCCTGGCATTCCATCTGCCTAAGATCACACCTTCAGAAAAGAGGGGTGGAGCGGAGATGAAGTTAACCCTTGCCCAGATCGTTTGTCACTGGGTGAAATGCCTTGGGATAACTACATCAGTTAATCCCGGTGGGAAAGCTACCTAAAAACAAGACAGAACCTGAACCAAAGTTTCCACAGTAATTCAATTACAAAGGAATTCTTAACCAGAGCACTGACATCTCCACTGGTTAGCCTTCCTTCGCTCAGAGCACATCTCTGCAAAGACAGCACAGGATCTTCATCATAATCACTGCATATAGCGGGGACATGAAACTATAACCAGTCTGCTCCAAAAATGCAACATTTTGGTTTTAATTCTGACTGCAGAGAAATTAAAACTCACTGGGAAACAGAATTTTACAACGAGTGCTGACAGAGCTATAAACATAACACGGTATTTACTGCTTGCAAGTTAAAATAGACCGAGCTGGTTACAGACACTACAGTTTGGCTTGCGGAGGGCTAAGCTCTAGTTTTACTTCAAGGTGGTTGAGTCACTTTTTGCTGTCCTCCCACAGCACACAGCTGCAGTATTTCAATGTGAAATAAGGACAGAGACCCCTGCACTGCTATCTTCACAGTCTGGTGTCACAGATATGGCTCTTCCCTCATTCACATATCCCCGTGTCACAGAACGTTAATTATTAGAACTAATGCAAGCGTAGGCGTGAGTTTTCACTGGGGAAAATGAAGGCTGAGATTCCCAAAGTTGTGTGTGAAATTAAATTTTGTTACAACCGTAACGCAAATGCTGCATTTAAGCCCTGTTTTGGGTAACAGCTTATTCTTTGCTACGTGCTTGTACATAGTCTAGCAAAAGGCATCCTAGGCCATCAACAGGGCTCCACATGCAAAAATGGAAATAAAAATCATTACCCAGACAGTCCTGATCTTTCCTCCAGCCCCTCAATCTGTAACATAACACTCATTTCCCCTTTCCCAAGGGATTTTTAAAAAAATGCACGTGCATAAACAGAATGCGGTGATATTCACTGAAATGAGACTTTATACCACAATTTGATGAGAGGATATCAAGATGAAAATAGTACCTTTTTTAAAAAAAAGTAAATAGGTTTCTATATTAACAGCATACAGAAACTGTATATTTCTATACCATGACTGAACTTTTTTATCTAGGCAGAGTGGTTTTTCCCCGTTTAGCTGCATGCCTGGTTTCAATAAACCTCCAGCTTCCACCTATTGGTATGCTTGTCTTTTGTTTTTACCTCCTTTCCTGACAGACTCAGGGATAACTGAAAAATAAATCAAAAAATAGGAAGTATAACATACAACTAACGACTGATAAGCAGCATGAAAGGTAGCAAATTAATGAGTGCCAAATAGAAGCAGAAAACAACTTTGTCCTGGAATGTCTGAGGGGGACTTTACCTTCCGTATACGCTTAACTCACCTGCAATGAGCAAAAAGAATCAACTCTGGTGAAAAAGGCACAGAAGTAAAATCAAATTGAAAATCACAAGATAAAGCTATTTTCAGGCTTTCTCAGTTTGAACAAACTTCCCTGACAGCATACACACAAAAGACATGCTCTGCATACAAACATCTCCAGCTATCTTAAATACCTTAAATGCTCTGTGACAGCATGCACTATAGCTTGCCTTTTTTTTTTTCTCCTGGGTTTTTTTCCAGTTGTTGGAGGGGGGGTGTGTTGGTTTGTTTTTTTACTTACCAATAAAGCAGATCCACCACTGAGGGAAACACACAGAACTGGATTTGTTTGTTTTTAAAGACTCAGCTTAGAACTAGAAGCCCGAGTCTAGCCACAGTCCTTACATTACTGATACAGAACTAAGGCAGTTAATAAAGCTCTTTGACTATTTATTAAGGAAAAGCCTGTGCCTGTCTCCTGCAGCACAGGCTAGACCTACAGAGAAAGGCACACTGCAAAGCCAGACACCTGATCCAGAATGGGAAAGAAGAGTTGCTCAATAACAGAAGGTACAAACTGTACCAACACATTCACTTTTCTACACCCTCCTGGCCATTAACGGGTTTCACGTAAGAGTTGATAGCAAAGATGTTTCTCCCTGTTAGAAAACACTGCATCAAGATCTTTAAAATATTTATACAGACCTACATAATCCAGCGCCTTAAACCACAATGCTATATACTACTGCTTTAGTCTCATACCCATTATCACCCAAAGAGCCTGTGACATATTTTCCAGCTACAACTTGCACCTTTAATTAAAGCACACATTCAGCTTTAAGACTATAGACTCGCAGATCAGTCTCAGAAGAGCAGGCAGCACTGTAATTATTTCCAATACCAGCTTTGCCTAAACAAGAGTGACTTAAGAATAGGAATTAAAAGGTCAATAGCTTCTTTTTTAGTAATTGGGTATTTTTGACAGTAAGGTCTCATTCAACCTTTATTGCTCTGTTTTGCCACACCTTGAGGGGAAATATAATTTACATTCCCTTTATATTTGCAAATAGAACACAACCCCGTTTGGGCTAAGAACCAGCCAGCATCTGTGGAAAGGCGATGCTACTGCTGCAAACAGCACTCACCTCCTGAAAAAGCGTAGACATTTCACAGACCAGACAAGAGCTGGGGCTTTGCATTTCACATTTGTGCCTGTCGGAGAGGAAGAAATCTCGCAGCAGTGGAGTGTGGGTAAGTGCCTGGACAATACAGTTCATAAAACATGTGTTCCCAAGATTGATTAGCCCTCGTAGACCTATAAAGACAGAATGGGGAGGGGATGCATAAGCATTATCAAGTTAACAAAATGGTATATTTGCATTTTCATGTAGTTTTCACAATATTGTCACAGATTTACTATATATGCACAGCTCCAAGTACAGTCTTATATTGTTTTAGGTAGGCTATTGGTTTTGATGCACTCAAGTCACAAGCTGCCACCACAAGCTTTCTGACCTACGCTAGGATTTGTTTTTTAAGTGCTCAGAAAAAAAGGGTACCCTGAAGTACAGCAACACCAATAGCGTTATTTTACAGTGGCTGTTTTGCCATACATCACCAAAACACGCCCCCTCCCCAAGCTGATACCAAAGTGCAATGACAACAACTGTTAAGTTGCTACAGTAAGAAACCAATATGTTAAAATAAATCAGTAAGTAAGTTTTCAGATAGTTTAAAAGGCTTTCCCTCATGCAGGTCACGAAGCCAGAATAAAGTTTTTGCACTGTTACAATGCAACAATCATCTTCCTAAGACAGGCAGCAAAGGAAACAGCCTTGACAGAACAGTCAGGCTGTGACATCCAATGCAGACTTAGCTTTTTTTTTTTTTTTTGGTACAAAACCCAAGAGCCGAACAAAACAGCCTGAAAAGAGAAACTCTGAACAATACTGGTTCCACACTTGTTTTAGCTAAGCTAAACATTAATCTACAGTATACATCAAAAAATTCAACTTGGCATAAGAGGATTCATCACACCTTAAGTCAAACGTTCAGTAATGCCCAGAGACGATTTCTTGTGCTTGGAAACCAAGATGCTTAAAGGAAAGCTCTTTTGTTGCACAACAGAAGAGAGGTTAGGAGTGGGGAAAGCTTTTCAGTCATTTGCAAAGTCTAAGCGAGAAGAAAAACATGCTCAAATCCTTGAGTATTCTTCCAAAATGTTAACATAATACCACCACACAGGAGTGCTAAATGAGACGAGCATCAGGTGGACAAGAATGCTTATTTTTAATCAAAAACTTACTTCGAAACAAAATAAAATGCACCGATAGATACAATTCTGGTATTAATTTAAAATTAACATAGTCCTCTTCTGCAATATAAATAGGATTACTACACAAACAGTGAATGAAAAAACAGGATTACTTGACAGAGAATGAAGAATTTCCTTGCTATTCCGGGGGGGGGGCGGGGCGGGGGGGGGGGGGGGGGGGGGGGGGGGGCAGGGCGAGTATCAGCTGGCAATGCTGTGGTAATTAAAAATGGTGCAGTTCCCTTGCAGTACACCAGATAGTGCTCAAAGGGCTCTTTAGCATCTTATAGCAGGAGGTGTGGTCCAGTTGCTATGTTACCAGAGAGAAATGGCACTCCATCAGCTTGAACTGCATACTGAGCTGTAGGCGATGGACACAGAGCCCTCTCAATTTAATTTCCCCCCACCCCCCGTATCTAATATGCAACACTGTCCTCCTTCTGACAGCTTCCCATTGCTTCCGTTTACTCGAAGTGCAGGACAAAGTTTCTCATTCTATTACAGTAACTTCTATTGGGCAGAAAGCTTATTGCAATTATTTGTTTTATTTTCATGCTGGGAGGCAACAAGTGTATGCACAACATTAGCAAAGTGTTAATTAAATAGTTAATTTGTTGTAGCAGCTTGAAATACGGTGTGATGCTTCGACTTTGTACACAATCCTATTTCAATCCCCAGCCTACACATCTCTGCAAATAACGTCACAACAGAACGGTGTTTATGCTGTGCAATGGAGAAATGTTTGGTTGGTGCCTCTTACCTACCTCTCCCCTGTATTTTCTGTTTTAAAATTACCGGTTTTATTTAAATCCCAGCCTGTAAGGCTCCCTGGACATGCCTGAGATGCAGCAGGGTATTCTGAGAAGCTGAAGACTCTCTCCCTATTTCTCCCTGGAAAACTCTGTCCCTCTTGTTAGCGCTGGAATTGCAAGTCAGCCTGCACACTGCAGAGGACCAACCAAGTGGAAAACCAACAGTCCATCTAGAGACTCACCCTAGCACTTTTTGGAACCTAATTGAGCAATCACAAGTAAAAGCAAACACATAAAGGCAGCTTTTTGGAATCATTTATTAAGCATCATTTATTACATGCCTGTGGCTGGACCTTCTTTCCCTGTGACCACAAGAATCAAATCTTCCTCAAAGTTGCCACCAGAAGACTAGTTACAGGCGTCAGAAGGCTCCCTTGGTTTACTCTGCTTGCTTGGTCTTTTGGTGTCAGTTTTTCATGGGTCTAAACCGAGTGCTTCATAGACTATGACTTCACTTGAATGAAGAGAGACAAAGTAACCTGCAAAACAGACAAGGCTGAAATGTGAATACTCCAAACCCTAATAAAAATCAGGAACTGGTGAATGTAGCAAAACACGAGCACTTACTTGGCTGAAAAGGGAAAAATATAAAGGAGCATACATCAGTCTTATCCTTGAGGGAGCAATGACTGCAGCTGCTATACTGTCTCTTAAACTGACATTTGAAATGAAACAGGTATGATGTGCTGCGCTACAGCTAAGATACCGCATAACTAATTGCAGCATATTGGAAAACATCAAAGTTTCATGTACATAAAACTAAAGAGCTGACAGAACTCAGAACAACGTATCCTCTTGTGCTTAACTTTTATGGGAAAAAATGAGTTTGTTGGAAAGAAAAACAGCTAAAAAATTAAAGCCTGTACAGCATTCTGGTCAATAAAATATTAAGAAAGTTAAAGACCCGTCTGCCACACCTACTCCCTCCCCATGAATAAAGCCTGGCAATATTTAATGGGAATAGTCAAGCATTGCAACATGTGGGTCATAAATTAACAGAAAAATGATGTGCCAAAGCCTCAAATGCAGCAGTCCACTTTGGCTAGCATCTTTGTCTCCACTAGCATCTCATCAGTGGACTGCATCTGTACAGAGGAGTGGGCTAACTGTCTAAGGACTGCCAGCAGCATCCAACCTCCAGGAATAAAGCTGTGGTACTCTGCAAACTTCTGCTGTGCTTTATAGTGTTATCTTTATTTCTGTTTCTTATTAGCTGTTTCTGAAATAAGCAAGAGCAACCAATGACATACTTGACATCTTCTATACACAGATGTGTGCTCTTGTGGCAAGCGTAGTTAGCAGAAAAGCACTTTTTACTTCTGAACCTTGCTGATGTAAATATTGGAATGAATTATTTCTGTCAAGGCAAAGTTGTCACCTATGATATAATCATAAAAACCAAAATACCCTTTTATCATCATACACGGTGTATGACCCCTGCTCCCTTTCTGTCACGTGTTGGACAGGCAGGGCGTAAGCAAAGCAGAAAAAACAAAACCAAAAAACTACTTCTACAATGCCTTGAGCACAGGTAAACCCATCTGAGAAATTCTTTTTACATTTCATCTCAGAACTAGGTTCTAAGCAGCTGGCTTACCTTTGTCAGCTTCAGTTCTTCAATCTTCTTCCAGTAACGGGTTTTGCTTTTTCATACATTCAAACAGATCTGCAACACTGGGCAACAACGCTTGTTGTGATGAAGGGAGATCTAGAACACTGGTTCTGCAAGTCCACCCACGCAGGTGAGATGAAAAAGCCAAAACAAGATAAGGAAATTCCACTTCTCTGTGAAATGCAACTGTACAGCTATTAAAGGTGGGAAGCAGGGAAATGAGAGGACCACACATGAATACAAAATACAGAAAAACCAATCAGGTGCCTATCTTGCTCTCCTGGAAGAGGTTCTGTTTGTCTCTAAACCTCGGCTTCATGCTGGGGTATGAAAGACAGCAGGCAAACCAGTCTGAACAAATATTACCACACAGAAACCCGTGATTTATTTAAATGAAGGTTCTGGAAGCAATAACGTAGGTCACTATATAACAGTTTTGAGACAATCAGGAATCATTCAGATGCACTAAAACATAGCCAGCTTGAGATCCCTTTTACACTGAACACAGGCTAGCAACACCTTAGAGCAGTTTTTTGTCCCCTACCCCCAGCCCTCCCAGTTCCCCGGCTGGTGTTGACATTTCCCTGAAGCACCATCAGACAGTATCAGAAGTCAGTGCAAGGTGAGGAGCTGCTTGCTTGAACTATTTAAAGAGAGCTCAGCATAACCCTTGAAAATAAACAGTGTAGCATGGCAATGAAGATTTCTAGAACAATTCTGGAGTTTCATCCTACGTTCATACAACAGGAACTGCAACACCATTTAAGAGCATCTTTCTGGAAATGGATTTCAGGGGAGAGCTGCCCTACTTCTTAGCACCTGAAACAAAAAACAGATTCTCTCTCAGGTTTCAGGTGCAGGCCATACCACACAACACTGGCCCCACCTGCATGCCAGAAGCAGCACCGCTTTGCTAATGGGGTTAGTGACAGCAATTATTCTCAAAAGATAATACCTTTGGAAATAGTAATTAAAGAAATACTAATTTCAGAAAGCAGCAGTATGCAGATAAGTGAAATTACAAGTCCGCACAGGAAAATACATGGCGTTCTGTGACATAGTGATCATGTGAGTTGTCAAAAAAATAACTGTGTGGTTTAGTGAACCCAAAGGTACCTGCAGAAGCAGGAATACTGAGTCGCATGTATTAGAAAAGATTTTTTCAGAGGTTTTCACAAAGAATAGTTTTTTTACAAATACACTTACCAATGACATGCTCTGGTACCTCACTGTTTAAGAAAAAGCTACATAAACTTTTGCCACAGCCAAGTTAAATGAAAAAAAATTCAGCCACGTGATCTTAAAAACTAACTCAATAATTCAATGTCTCTACCTTCAGCAAACAGACAGCATGCAATCTACCATAAATAAAAAAATAATCACACGGGGGAATGGAAAGAAAAAAAGGTGTTCGAGCACAACCTGAGCTTCCAAGAAGGTACTGACTGTATTCTTTAAATTCAAAAACATTACAAATTATACAGCAAAGCTATAGAAAAGAATGAATTGATTTTCCTTTCTTTATTCCTAAAGGGAACAAGCAGTTTGACCACATTAAGTTCTTATCTTATAAGGAAAATTTTGACATACATTCTCAGAAGTTATCTTACAATTCACTTGAGTTCTGGCAACCACGTCTTATACTTTTTCCACCACTTCTAAGATACAAGGCAAAAGCACGAATTTATTCCTGCAGTAGTAAGCCACTGAACTCAGGTATTATGATTTCCTTATATCACAGAAAGCTATCAAGACAGAAAAAGTGGGGTTGGGTTGGCTGGTTTTTAAACACTGCAAAAATAATATACAGAAATATTAAAGAATAACACAGACCCCAAAGGGGTTTGATGAACACAGGAGGGAAAACATTTATGTGACCTGGGACACAGCTGAACTGAAACACATGCTGGGACTACAGTGTAATGCTTTGCCGGGAGGAAGCTTGCAGCAGCCAGGAGGGCTTTGGTTCCAGTGCCTGTTAAGAGGAGCACATACAGAAGTATATGAAATGTTTGGGGATTTCCCCATCCCCTTTCACATACATTTCAAGAGTTAATAAAAATGGCCACACAATATTCAGTTGGTTTTTAGGCCACATCAACAGTACTACTCCAGGAACATTGCTTATATTCAAGAAAAGGCCTGCACAACAGCAAAACTACTCTGTCAATCCCAAAGGATTATTTCCAAAAAGGGGTAAAAATCTAGAAGATACAAAACAGAAGAAACTTGATAAAGAAAATGCATAATGCTAAAATAATATGAACCACTCAGGATGCTGAGCAGTTAGAAACTGCTGAGTTCAAGTAAGACAATGTACATTTGCAGAGGCGAAGCCTGAAAACCGTGCATTGCCTACACTGAACCCTCCTCTGTTTTACGTAACCACCAAGCTACAGAAAAAACCCTCACTAAACAGAAAAGCTACCAGGAAGAGAAAATGGGTATGTGGCTTTGGAAGACTAGACTAAAACAATTCAATAGAATGAAAAAAAGATGTGGCAAGATCCCGAAACATCAAAAAAATGAGCAAACCACAGAAATGTTCTAGGAGCTCCCGTAACTAGTGCACGCCCAGTAACATGAAAGAACGCCACCAGGATGATGAGACCACCCACTTTGAGCAGTGCTGAGCAGCAAGATCAGGGACACTTAAGGCTGCACCTCCAGGCTTCCTGTCATTGCACCTCCTCGCTGCGCTGACCCTCTCCCACCTAGCAGGCTCACTGCCTCAACTTCCCACTGAAGCCACCTTCTCAAGTCACCATGGGCTCTTCTTCACCAAACGCACCCTGCTCGGTCCTGCAGCTGATCAGCATAAGCAGGTTACAAATGAGACTGCTTATTACTATCCTTTTGCTTGGTACTTAAGGATCCCCAGCAGGTACATTAAGATGAACACTCAGGGCAACAATCTTTCCTCTTTGGGTTACTGCTGAACCAGGTGAAAATGTGCTGAAATTCCCTTGTCTTTATTTCTCTCACTTGGCACCTTTTCTCCAGTTATTCAAGGTTGCCAGGTTAGTTATTGCTCATTTTGAATCATCGTAAATCCCTTCTGAAACAAACTACCTTCCTCGACCTGTACCACTACCACCACCCACTCCCCAAGCCCCCTCAAGCTATTCAATCACCAAGAGGAACAACCCGGAAACTTTACTCACTCTTCTGCTCTACCTGACTTTTAAGCAAAGCCTTCTAAATCACAAGCCAAAAGAGTTCTAGAGCAGTTATTTCTTAACTTATAACAAGACATTCGTAATACATGTTATCAAATTTTCTATGTATCTTATATTTTATATATTAATGTAAGTATTTTCCTATATTACATTATTCCATTATCCCTATTAAATATCATTATATATGTGTGTGCACCAAGATTCATAAGCCACGTTGAATCCTGCAGTTTTGGGAGGTTGGGAGGATGACTGATTGCATCTTAAATAAGATCTAAATAGATCATATTGTTACACAAATCTGGATTTCTTTTCCCTCTTTTAATCATAAACATTTCTTTATATCACATATATCATAAACAAATATTTTAATTTGGCATGGACAGGAGTCAAATAAAAAGCCAGCCCCTACCATCCAGAAGCCCTAACAGACACACTTATACACCCTGGTGCAGCTGGAGAACGCTTGTTCTAGTTTAAATATCTGACCTGTGCAGACACCATTTGGGGGCGCTGTAAGTCAAATCCATTCTGTAGAGTACTGGAATTAGAAGATAAATTAAATTTATCTGTATTTATTGCCACTGCTTACCCTATTTGAACGCACAAGAAGAACGAGGTGGACTTTTTTTCCTTACATTTACTGACCTAATGCTGGCGTATCTCTCTCCACCACCATCACCCCTTCTGGGAAACTCTAACATAAGAATCCAAGTACATAAGAAAACTAATTTAAAACATGGAAGAATCTGAAAACAGAACCAGTCAGTTTAAGACCATGAAGCACAACTCCTTTTAAGAGAGAAAATAAATTACAGCACTATTTTAGATTTACTGCATTATGCACTGCACCATAAACTACAAGTTTACCCACCCCTGCACAGACAGAAAGGCAATTACATCAGAAAAGGCTTTCTGGAAGGAAAAAGAAATTTAACTTAGGAAAAAGAAATATTTGCATTCTAAATGAAAACCCATCTTTAAAACCTTCCAGTTTCTGGCAAAAGGATTCTGGATCACTGTGTTTTTTTCCATTACTATCGAAATAACAGATTGCTCAATAGAAAAAAGTTTGCTTATGTGTACAAACAGGAAAGTGTCCTTGAGCTTGTTTCCAGTTGAAAATCTTGGGAGTCCAGCTATAAAAGATGGTACACCGGAGCACAGGAGTATATGCTATGAATGGCCCGTGCATACTAAAATCCCTATGTTGAAAGAAACAGAATATAGTAAATA
The DNA here is from genome assembly GCF_017639655.2 of Falco naumanni. Classification (NCBI taxonomy): domain Eukaryota; kingdom Metazoa; phylum Chordata; class Aves; order Falconiformes; family Falconidae; genus Falco; species Falco naumanni. The sequence goes on along the minus strand of NC_054057.1, from coordinate 84,823,926 downwards.
CTGCTCCTTGTATGTATCGCCAGCACCAGCAGAGAAAAACTATTTAGATAGATGAATCACCCAAACCCCAAAAGTTCTCAGTTTCGCCATGTTACTGCTGTACAGAGCAAGTGAAATTCATCCTCGTTACTGATCTGTTTGTTTATTACCACAGCTTTACCCAGAGGCAAAGATGGGTTGATCGGTCCATTTAAGGAATTAAGAGGCACAACTTGCTTTATAGCTGAGTAACTGGCAACTCAAAAAACCCTGGGAAATATACCCCATGCACTGAATGTAAACTGTGACCTCAACTAGATGCTCTGCCACTTACTTATTTTTCTTAAGGTACTCATTACTGGCCAAGGGTGTTTGTTTTTTCAAAAAGCAAGTAAATTCCCCAACTTTCAGATTACCAAATAGTTCAAAAAAATCAAAACAACATGTCAGTTTACATTTCCCAGTTTTGCTGTCTGTAAGAAAAATCTCATGTCAAGTGTTATGGCTTAAATGCAACATTTAAATGCACGCTCAAGTACTTCATGCAGGTTCACATGGCAACTTTAAGTCTTTATTTCAGTGATTCCTGGCACAGGTGCGTGCAACCGGGCAGTTCTAGAGTGACCTCAGCATTCACAGGAGATTGTTCAGATGTGTTCTTTTTTATGCTGTGTTAGGATTGCCATCCAAAAGTCATTTGTTTTTACTCTTTCTCCCTTAAAACATCCCCAAAGCCACAAAAAGTTACCAAAAGGTAACAATCCACCTACATTAAATTGTCAGGATACGTGCATGGCGATATTTGCAGCTTCTGTTCAGCAGCAGAGATGAACGTATTTTCTAGCTTCTCTATAAGGATGACCTAGTTCATCCGCACCACAACGTAAAAACAGCAGCACTGGTTCTATACAGGCAAGACTAAGCAGTGCACGCCAAGCAAATGTGGTTACATTCTTCATGCAACCAGCTTCAGTGCCTCTGCGCCGCATTCCCCAGCGCTCCTTGGAAGGCTCATTACCTCGGGCACGGCGCCACGTGAACATGTTCGTACTGTTTACAGACCCATGCTGACACTGCGCACATTCATGCTGCTCTGAGCCTAAGCTGAATTTGCATCGACTTAGTGTAGATCGAGACACCAATAATGTTTTTCCCAGCATTTAATTTGTCCCAACCCCTCTTAGTTAACGGGGAATTGATTACATTCACTATTTTCATTCAATAGCTTCAGTGACATCACATAATATATACTTGGAGAAGGGACAAACTACATCAACATAGCGCAAACTTAATTGGAAGACAGGACAGTAATTCAAGAGCAACTTGTTAAAAGGATGAAACTATCTGAAATCAATTAAATTCAATAAAAACAATTGTGGAGTAGGAAACACGAAAAATTAAGTGGACAAACACAAAATAAGGAGCAATGACTACAGCAACTCAACCTGAATGACTTCACACGGTGCTGTAGTTCTGAGGCAAACAGCATTTTGAAACTTCACAGGAATACGAGGTCTGTGAGGTGATTATCCTGCCCAGGTGGCAGGAAAACCTCCGCCGCGTGGTATTCGGAACCGAGCACCCATTTTAAAAACAAATCTAGGCAAACTGCGGGGAAGTCAGGAACATGAGCGAAAATTTGCATGAAATTAGTATTTGAGACTGGAGAAACAACCGAAGAACCCACTGGTTGAGTTAATTAATTACAAAAGATAGTGCTGATGGAGTAACAGCCAGGCTGACAATTTTCAAGTACGTTACAGGCCACTGCAAAGAGGACTGTAATTAACTCTTGGGGCCTACCAAAGCTATAAGAAAAAAAATAGACTGAGCGCACAAGAAGTGAAATTTAATTAGATATTAAAAATAGTTGTCTCACAGTTAGAAAACATCGCAATAAGGGAGTCTGAGACTCCCAGTTGCTGGAGTGGTTCCAAAAGCAGCTCCGTCTGCCATCCAGAATGGCCAAGTACGTTGACCCTGACTCAGAAGAGGTGTGTAACGTCCCCTCGCTTTTTCATCCTGACTGTTCACACATCCAGATTGGTATTACAGTGTGACACAGAACACACAAACCAGCTTTGACAGGGAGGAGGAAGGTGAGGGCATTTTCAGACGACAGCTAAGCCCACCTAGCAGCTCACCGATGCCAAAAGGGATGCTCCCCTTGCACCGAGCTGGCATGACTCCACAGCGAAATGGTTCACCTTGCTTGTCTGACAGTAAACATAGCCTCACCTCGAGGGGATGAACTCACCACCTGCAAACAGCGATGAGGCTCTGACCCACCTGAGCAGGTTCACACAGCTCACTGCAGGTCAGGACAAAAGGCCAGTGCCAGAACGAGGGAGGGATCAGGAACTGTTGGGGTGTCTGAGAGAGACACCTCGCATTCCCCCGCTGTAACAGACTTCCAGTGCAGGCAGCTGTCTAAAAGCCACAGGCTGGGTAGCAAAAATAGCCCTAATGCCTGTGTCCCTACTCCTACCACATGGCTCCAGAAAACAAAATTAACTGCCCTGCTGCCACTCAGGAAGGGATAGAGAACAGGTAACATCTGCTGCTAGAATCAGGGCTGCTAACTACGCTCAATGTCATTTTTAGACTACATAGGTATTCTGCATATGAGGTTTTGCATTTGTGGCTCAATGCATCACCCGTTCACTTTAGTAATGCAAAAAAGTCAGAGGACAATGCAAAGAGATCGCCTGGATCTGGTATTTCAGTTAACTGCCTTTGTATCATACCTGCTAGTGGGTGTCAAGAAACATTTAAATTTGCAGCAGCAGTGCTATAAATCAGTTGTGGAAGAGCTCTGCAGCATCCCTGTATCACGCTGTACATTCAATTAAAAGCAAATGCATAACATTTAAACAACACTGGACTAAAGCCTCTGCATAGGAGATACATGTTTGTAGCTTATTTAAACAAAGATTTTCTAGTAATGATATAGAAATAGTCAGCAATAAATAGGAGATGAGATTCAAGAAAGGTCACTCTTAACTTTGCCAGATTTGGGAGAAAAAATGTACATCTCTAAGCAATGACTACCAGTGAAGGCTTTACCACAGATTCTTCCTCAGAGCAACAGATTGTCCTGTCCACACAGGCTACTCAGACATGTCATGTTGGAAGAACCTAAGAGCAAGTGACATCCTTGGAGCAAACAGATTGAACAAGTTACCAGGAGCATGATCAAACACAAAAGTGTAGCATTTTATATTATTATTGCACAGATGAAACAAAACACCCAAGCCAGCCAATGATTCCTGAGCGTTCACAGCCTGCCAGACACAGGAAAGCACTCTCTATACTATACTTACAATATGTACCATCTTTGAACCAATTCACAAACTAACAATGCCAAGACATGAAACATTTCACAGCCCAGAGGAGTTTCCGTTCTTTGCCTTAGGGAACACTCCCTATCATTTCATTCACCTGTAGATACTTTTGTAAGTTCAGTGGTGTGCAAGCACTGTGTGCCCCTGATTCTCCAGAAGAATACCAACCAGTTACACTTATTTTTATTTCTTTTTCTCTGGGCTAAAAGCACTTTGAATGAGGCAGGCGATCTCTCTCAGCAGCGTGGCATGGCAAGCCAGGCTGTGAGGTTACAGCCTGTCATTTACTTTTCAATAACTGTACTCTTGGGTTAAGACCAAGCACACAGACGAGGCAAGAGCACTTGATGTCCTTTAAGTTCTCATTCTTCTGATCTGATGGTAATTGGCTCATGTGTACACACCCTTGGCATGGTAAAATGAGTCAGCACTCCTAAAATATCTGGCAATACAAACAAACAAACCTCTTAAGTTTAATTTTTCGTACAGCCCATGTAAACAGAGAAGCTGTTTCAAGCAAGACAAGGGACTACAAATATTTCTTCCCTGTGGATTTGAATTAAGAAACATGCTTCCAAAACAAAACAGAACAGAGTGTTTTTAACCAAACCACTGAAAAATGCATTGAATCTTCCACTAAAATCTCAGGAAACATAGCTACAGAAGACCTTAGGAAGTCACCTGGGTCTATTTCTCTACCTCAAAGCAGAATTAACACTACCTGTATTAGTCCTGACAAATGTTTCCCTGATTTGCTGTTACAACTCTTCAGTGATGAGATCCTGCAGTATCCCCTGATGTACTTGTATTCTGAAGTGTTTCAGTGTCATCTCAGTAAATAAATCAATGCAGAGTTTAAGAAATGCAACAACATTAATACAGAAGATACACATACACTATGAAATCTACAGATAAGCTCCCCTACTTGCAGTATTAGAGCTTCTGCATTGCAATAATTTTTTTTTTAATATTTCAAATAGCAATACCTTTACAAAAACTCCTGAAATGAGGGAGGAGACAAATTGTTCAAGATACTGTGGTATCACTGGTTTTCTCCACTAGAAATCCCTGTGCACACGAGCGGGTATGGCATGAGCCATTTTTCCCCCCATATGCTTCCCCACAAGAAGGAAAAGATGACAGCCAGACAGAAGCCTTCTGTGGGCCAAATCTAGTCAATGCATCCCCAAATTTATCACAAATGAAGAAAAAAGGAACAGATCAGAACACAAGCAAAAATACTTCCCTTCAGAGTAAGTATTTTGCTGTCTTGTAGCTGCAGAGCATGACAACAACCCTGATACACAAAGTTTCATGTGATGAGTCCACGAGGGTTGGGTTTTCATCTAAGTAGGATTAAAAAAATAAAACCCAAAAAATTCAGGTGCAATTTCTCCTTGCCAGGATGTGAAATTGAATTGTTCTTCCTGTGGCTGTGGCTTGTATTGTAAGTGTAAAGAATAATGCGAGTTTACAAAGAAAAAATAAAAAAGAAAAATATTGCCAGGGAAAGGCCTTTTCATAAACTAAGGTGACATAGTTAAATCCACACCTAAAACTGATTTAAAAATATTTATATATGTAATAAACATCTATATGAATTTATTGTTTCCCGTTGCAAGTTTAAGTTTAAAATAAATGTGGGGTGGGAGGGGAAAGGGGAGCTAAAGTCAATGATCTCTGCAGTATGCAAGATGAGTTTTTGAACCTTTTGGTACGTTACCTAGCAGGAAAAGGACACGTCAGCACTCTGCAAATAAAGGCTCCCCCCTTTATTTTTCCTTCAAGAGTACGGAAAACATTGGGTTTATATCTGTAATTTCTTACCTTCAACATTTTTACTGACCATTTGCATCACAAAATTGTTTTTCTCTCTCAGGTGTCTCAGAAGAAACCAACGCACCCTGTTCTCAAAAACAAAGCTATACAACATGTAATCATCCATGGCAAACGTTTCTATTCGATTCTCTCAGCTGAAATTAGTAAGACCAAAAAAGACATTTAAGTTCTGCAGCAGAACTTGTACCAAACTTCTCCGAATTCCTATCCTGGCATACCAAGACCCACTGATTTTGTCTGTTACGCTTCAACCTGATCCAATCTCTGTCATGATCTAGCAGTGAGCGAACAAACGGGAGAACATGCACATACAATCTGGATCTCCAATTTTCAGAACACGCAATAGAAGAAAACACCTTTCATATACGACACCGGAAATAATCATATAATGATTTGATACTTAGTAATAGATTTGATTATCTGATCCCTGAAACACATGAAGACGGAGAAGAAAGATGAGACACGAAGGACTTGAAGCACATATCACATCAAGAGCAAGAGAAAACAAAAAGGTGCCTATTCCTGCACAGCAGAAAACATGACATGAAATGACACATACAGATACATGCACTGCACAAAATGCCTTCATTTAACAATGAAGCCAGACCTCTTAGAGCTGTGGTGCTCGTTGTACCCTCAGATACACAGAGCGGAATTAAAGAAGTTCAGTAAAGGTATGGAGGAGCTCCTAAAGCAGCCACATAACCAAAACAGGAGCTGCCCTGTCTCTAACAGCCTAGAGAGCAAAGTTCAAGCCATTAAAGTCCTATGAACCAGAGCAGGAATATAATGATTAATCTGGTAACTGCAGGATGGTTGGGGAGAACAGACAGAAGACATCCAACATCAAAAAAGAACAGCAGTAGGCAAAGAACAGGAGCAGTGTTTGTCAAAACAACTGAATGATCAGTATGGAGCATTATGACCACTACCTTTTAAAAGCTAGGTAAGTTGTAGACCCTTCCAGGTGGTTTTATATGGCAACTTAATGGCAAAGAAAAAAAGCCTTTCTACAAAATAAAATACTTTAAAAGGTGACACAAAATAAAATATTCTCTTTGCCCTCCCCCAAAAGCAGCCAAACTGAAAAGCTCAGTGAGATCTTGCATGATCTGCACAGAAGCACAAGACTTGCAGTGAGAATCCTGTGCAGATGGCATTTTTAAAGAACAAGAGGTACTCCCACTAAACTGACAAAATAAAATTCACACCCGCAGACGTCCTTTCCCCCCAATATCACACCATATGCTGCCTACAAGTTTTTACCCTTCCTCAAAACAGATTTCAGAAATTAATAACTTGAGGAGTAGGCTAACTGCCAATGAAATTAAATGCATCCAAATATATTAATATGCACAAATTATTGTTGATGAATTGGCACAGAGCTGTTCCAACAATCCACAACACACAAACCATGCCACATGCTGTTTATGCATATTCCTAGTTTCAGTATATACTGTATCTACCTTCTGTCCACACAAAGCCCAACTCTAGATGCAGACACGAAAGAGCAGAATGGAAGGTCACTGTAAATATAATCCAAAAGCAATCCACAAAAGAACAAAACTGAGATGGAGATTACTGGCCTTGTTGAAAATGTCATGCTCTCTGTAATGACACAGAGTTGATCAGGTTAAAATACAGAGGTAAACCAAAGTTTGTTTCTTTGGGTTGGTTTTTTTTTAAGAGTAAGAAGAAAAACCTTCTCATGCTAAGGGTGCATCTCTGCCCATGACAAGATGATAGGCACATGTTAAGGCTGTTACCAGCGTAGCTACACGAGCTAATTCTGAACTTCTTTATCTGGTCTTGATTTAGAGGTTATGAAAGTAACTTTGCATTGACTGCATCACTGTCAGTGAAAATATACCCTCCATTTCAAGAAAGGCTTTGGTTTTTAGAGAATCACCGCATGATACTGCCAAAAAAAATAAAGCTATAGCCTGCAGCTTGGCATCCTGTGGCCAAGAAAACAGGGGACATACCTGCTAACCTCAGGGGTTGCTGTTGCAGAAGGGTGAGGTCTGCTGCTTGTTCTGACAGACACAGAAAGCCAAGCACTCTTAGTACGTCTAGTTTTCTGTAAGCATCCACTGTTCTGATGATTTTTTTTAAGCTGGTAAAACTTAAAAAACACTAAAGAAATGCCCTGATAAATTTGTTTTAATTTTAAACAAACAAAAAGTACTTCATCTAAATAAAGGTATCTTGCTCAGAGGGCCAGAATCAAACGCTGGCTATATATTGCTGTTGGGTTTTTCTTGATAAGAAAACTCCCATTCCCATAAAAACCTGTTCAAGCAGATAATGACAAGTGACTAACATTTACTGCATTTTTCATGTTAAAAGCCTACTGTTTTGACTGCATATTGAAGTTATAAAATTACTTGGGGAAGAAAGCACAGGAAAAAAATTAACTACTTCTCTCTCTCTAATGGTAAGACAAATACTTGAGTCAGCAAATATTGTACACTTGAAAATTGAATCAGCATCTAGGAGGGGGGGAAAAAAGGCACTTCTTTGTGCTGCTACCTAGCTGGATCCAAATGATAAAATTTCACCTGAAGAAGTGCAGAACACAATTTTAGAAAAGTCAAATTGAAACACTGTCCGTAAACTAAAAATTATGTGTATTGATCAGGAACAAACATGGATCCCCTTCAAAAAAAAAACAAGCCCAGAGGAGGAATATCAGGTTTGAGTTAGAAGTCTGGAACACTATCCAAGTCCTGGATTAAGAACCCTGTCTTCTAAGGAATTTCACATTGTGAACACACACAGTGTATCTTCCTTTGTCTCAAATCCCCAAGAGCCACCTAGAGTTAAAAAATTTAAGTATTTTCTATGCAAGTAATATCATTGGCAATTTTCCTAGACAGGATAACAGAAAAATTCAACCCTGACTGCAATCTGCTTATTTCACATAGAAGTAGTTTTAACTTCGTACAGTCTGCAGGGGTTGTATTTGCGGTAAATATCCCTGGGGAGTAGAATTCTAGCTTTAGATACTTTGATGCTTATGTCAACATTTCTTTGTCTGCAATATTTTTTATTATTGCAGCTACACACATGCCGGTACATTGGTGTCTCTCTGCTCTTATTTCCCTGCTAATAAAACATGCAAAACAAACTTTACAGGGAAGAAAAAAAAAGTCAAACCATTTCACAAACTTTTTTTATGTTCTATGTATGAAAACCCACTACTCCTCAGACAGCAAGTATACCCAAAGGTTCTACTCAGCTTGCTGTTCTGTTTTAAACTACACTGCTCCCACATAAAGCCATGCAAATTTAAACCTTCAAGCAGACCCCTGAACCTAAGAATCTCCTCCAAAACATGTTTAGCACATCACTGCAAAAGCTGTTTCCAAAGCCAACCTACCATCAAGCTCAAGCTTCAAGGTAACTTCTCCACAAAATTGTGTTTCACATTTTGTTAATTTTTACTGGAAACAAAGCAAAGGCATGTGATTTATTCTATACACAGATACTGCTGAAAGAACAATCTCAAAGTATCATTTCTAGGAGCTGCTAAGAATATTCCTGATATACAAAAGTTAGGTCTGGTGGTTTCTTCAATCCATACACACTCCAAGAAGATCAACTGAAAAATACTGGGAGGGCCAACAAGGGCCAACACTAACCATGATTTCATTGAATACATAATTTTATTTTCCAAGCTATCCCACTACTATTGCCTGACACTCCCTGGAGAAAAGATGTTAACTGGTTTAGACTTCAACTTGTTAGAGCATTTTAACTTAAAAGCAGGACTAAACCCTTGGGAAAAAAAAAAAAGTTCTTTGTAAAGGGAATCAGTATCCTCCTTTCATTAATCTTGACAAGCTGAAAAACATGCCCTGCAAGTTTCAACTATTCTTCAATCATCAAGCAAAAAGATAGGCAAACATTAGGTACTTGGAAAGAGCTTTTTTTCCCTCTTCGGGAGGAGTGTCTATAAAGGCTGCAAAAGGAAGAGCCACAAACTTTGAGGTTATCCATATACACTTCTGCAGGAACCGTTAATGGACATAAGCCAAAAAGGTAATTTAGATTTCAGTCATGCTACTTGTTGTTTTTTAAAAAGTAAATTGATAAATACAATATAACTGATTTTAGAATCTTAGAAAAAAATATTCACGTAATTATGTAATACTTACTGTAAAAATATTAAACTAAATATGCAGCAATATAGACTACATGATCCCTGATGCTAACTTCTCAAAGAATTTCTTCTTCACACAGGATCCTAAAAAGCCTGAAAAGTTTGTTTTCTGTTTAAAACCAACTTCCCGGCTTTACCCTAATTTCAAGCCTTACTAAGGTGACAGCCCAAGACTAGTTCATCTTCGCTGGCTTTGCTATAGCCAAATGGAACTACAGCTCAGATGGTGCATGACTTGCTGTCAGCAACAGGAAGTTGCCCCTTGCTCCCAGCCACACATCCCATTCACGTGCCATCCCCTCCTCACGGCAGCTTTGTGCGTGTCAGAACCTTTGTCAGGCTGTTGAGTGCAGCAACACAAAAGAACGTTGCTCTTGCAAAACCTCCACCACCAAGCAGTACGATGTTTTCTGCCAGGTTAATGAACTGAACAGACTCTGCCACCAGCTTGCAGCACAAGAGTGAATGCCCAGGAGAGGGTGGGACCATGTGGTTGGAATAAAGGGGAAGCATACACAAGGGTGAAGGGAAAAAAAAGGATCGTCCCTGACAGAGGAAAGCTGTCTACCTCAGCTGTAGCATGTCTTCACCCTTAGCAGGTATTAAGAGAAAATTATACTGCTAGTTCTTTTGCTTAAAGCACAGCACCAACACGGAAGGAGGGGAGAGGGAATAAAGTCTTCTTGCTTTCATCACAAATGCTTTTTAGAGTTTGGTTCTCTTAATGTTCAGTAAAGAGTAAGCCCCTACAACCATGACATGAAATGAAAACAAACAGGACAACTCATATACTGGAAGTCATCATTCCTTTCTGACAGAGGGCCTAAAATTCAAACAAATATTGAGATAGTAAGAGCAGAACCCCCCCTTCCCCTCATTCCTCATCTGGGATGGAATAAGCATTCTGAAGAAGTACTATATCAAATCTGGAATTTCTTTTTGAAAAGTCTTTTGCACAGAAAAGCTTTATATTTTATACTGCAGAAGAGGTAAACTTCAAAAGTCTAGTAAGACTTTCCAAAAGCAAATCTTTACAAACCTCAGCAAGTAAATCACAGCTTATGTTTTAGAACTCTTAAAAGATTCACACCTCATTTTGCTTAAGATTCCCTTGAAGCTTTGAGAGGAGGGGTTTTTTATTTATTTTTATTATCAGGTTTATCAATTTTAGACCCAGGAAAAAAATACAATTCAGTGCAACGGTCAGAGCTCACGACAAGGTAAAACAGGAACATGGGATCTTCCTGATAGAAGGGTAGCGGGTTTTTATTTTACTAATCTAACCTTTTATGAAACAGTTAATTATGAAGTTAGGTGAAAAAAATTGTCACAGAGGAAACAAGTCACCTGAGCAGTCTCAAAGGTGGTTTTCCTTTCCTTCATCACACAGCAGTCTGAAAAAAATTTAAGAATCAAAGAGACTTCTATTCAAGGTGCATTTTGTGTGGTCATGATTTCAAATACAGAAGTATTACTGCTTACAAATCAGGAACTTTGAAATTTAAGTTACAGCTAAAAATTTGGTGCTGTACTAAACCATGTTTTTCATTCTACTTTACCATCTGAGCTACCTGGAGTAGCGTTCAACCAGAAGCAGTATGCCAGAAAGCTGGTGCCCTCACAAATAACCTGCAAATATTAACGTAGCCCTCAACACCTTCAAGTCAGCACTGCTCCTACAGAAGTGGAACGCTCCTGCGAGCTCATCCAGAGAACGAGAAATATTTTCCAGGCCACTGTTCCTCTTCCCTTGCTACCTTTACAGGGGAGGCTCTGCTGCAATATTTATTCCACTCATGCTGCTCTTTGTCACATCGCACTGCTTAGCATTGCACAGCTGCAAAAACCACCTGCTACTCCCATGTAGCTATTGTTTTTGCCACCTCCCCCACACCTCATATCATTCTTTCTGAAAGGGATTTGCTCAGCCTCCTATAAAGGCTATCCCCTCTGCCTTTTTGCAACACTGCAAATGGGAATCCCAGGTGGCTCCTGCTAATTACCCATGTGCCTTGGGAGTCTAATTCTTCCTATTGTTAATACACCAATCTTTAGCCACAAAGTCACTTCATATGCTAATCAGAGACCAGCTGATCCCACGCTAATACTTCATGTACTCAGCAGAACTGATCTGCTGGGGCTATTAATGATAACAGAGCAAGACAAGCTTTGGAAAATAGTTCCCAAAAGATACTGTATCACTTTCGCTTCTAGTCCAGTCCTGTAATAAAAAGATCTGCTTGTGAACTTGGAGCTTGGTCACTACCCTCACTTGCCATGGGCAGCCCCTTCATAGACAAGAGGAGACTGGAAAAATAAGATCTTCCTTTCACACTGCTAGAATCTAATAATTGTTAAGTCTTACCTAATTTTCCATATAAAAGTTCTGGTGTTTATAGGATGCCTGAACCACCAGCTTCAACCCAAAATCAAGATGAGCATTTCTATGAATAGAAAAATTTTTATGAATTGAGTAGTCTAGGCTATGATTCAGTACTGCTGCTGAGAGCAACACACAGTAACTCATGGAATTTCTACTCTCCACTCACCTCCTGCATTCCCCCACAATATGCCATCCCTTCAGCCTGACCTAGTTCACCTGAACCCCACTGAGCCAGCACAATGACAAAGGCAGCATGCTGTAGCACCTGGGGCACAACAAGGTCTGAGAATGCCTTGAGCTGATACCAAAGAACGTATGTTTACGGTTTGAGTAGACTGTACGCTCTTCTTGAATGTCTTGAAATACAGAAATTCCATCAACATTTCAAGTCTGCCAGGACATCAGAATATGAAATGCCCCCCAGAAAATCTACACTATGCAAGGATCTGTCACCATGGCTTCTTGCATGCAGATAGCTCAGCGTTTCCACTTGGTTAACTGTGTTCCAAGTCACTTTGAAGATGCTTATGTGCAACATGGGAACAGCCCTTTGTTTATAATATCCCAAAAGGCAGGAATCAGCACAGTTTCTATAGCCTGTAGCACGCCTGACGTAAGTTTTCATTTGAAGAGCAATTTGCTCAATGGCAAAACAGCAGTTCAAGCAAAGTTACCTACTATCTTCTTACTAGCTGGAAAAATATCCATGAGATGAAAACACACACCCTTTTAAAAGAGAACCAAGCAAAATTTATGCATTTTTATAGAGTTTCTGGGTTTGGGGATTTTTGTTTTGGTTTGAGTTTTTTGAGGATATGAACAAGAAGTTCCTTCTTCAATTGCTTTCAAATTGTCACTCAAGTGGAAACATCATTTCATTTTGCTAAATCAAAAGCTAGGAGTTTTGCACAGTATCTCCTCTAATGAACTACCAGTTCAATCCTCCATTATAACATATTCATTTCATGACTGAGTACTCTTCAGATTTAATTTATGGTGCCAATGAAAGACAAAAGATTCTGCAGCTGTATAAAAGTTCAACAGCTCAAAAAGTAGCAGACACATCCAGCTTTTTGAGAAGCATCATGAGATTGCTACAAATCTGGAATAAAAAACCCCCACACTTCATGTACAAAGAAGGTTCTGCCATACAGTAAAACATTCACGTAAATGAGTGTCATGTAAATAGTATAGATGTAATGGGAAACTACAACAAAACATATTTTACCACCTAAGTGTGTTCTACATATAAATAACATCAGGTTTAACGTATTTTGTTATTAGGGCTCAAAATCATATGCAAGCCTTTCACATACAAGTATACCCTTTCAAGGCCGTGCCTGTCCAGGCTTCAGAGTATGCATTGTCCCACCGAGTTCAGTTGTAATACTAATGCACTTGTCTTACACAAACGCTGAAACAGGCATCAGCACAATAACCACTTCAGAAGGTCATCGCAGAGCAGTTAAACATGCCACCTCCCAACCAACAGCCGTGTATCTCTGGAGGCAGGCCAGAGAGCCACAAACCCCCCTGGCCTTCCTCTTAAAACAGCTTTGCAGAGCGCATTTTATACGTAAAAGGCAGCTGGGTATGCTTTAACAGACTCTTTTCTAAACAGAACTCATCAACAGATGTGCAGTGCTTATTATAGATGGTTACCAACAACATCTTCATTTTCAGAACCAATAAAACTGGACATTACGCCTATTCTCTGAGCCATTTACCTACCTCAAAAGATAAACTGGATTCACTAATATCTGCTATGGGATTGATAAAAACTTGAAGTCAAAAGAATTAAGTATTAGAAAAAGAGAGAAATGGAAATGTCCAGATAATTGCAGCGTTTCAGCCTACATATAGGCTCTTCACTGATATGAAACTGCAAACAGACAAGTCAACGTGAGGAAAGTGAAGGGAAAAAGACTCTGAAACAGATATATATTTAGCAGCAGGTTAGATGGAGAGAAAAGGCTCAAGGACAATGGCAGGTCTTTTCTTCCTTCAGCTAAAACCCCCAATGTATTTTTGTGAAAGAAAGCTAGTCTTTTGCTTTTAACCGTAGCCCAAAACTGCATTATGTCTCATGGGTGCTTTGATTTTTTTCTCTTTCTAAATCTCAGCACATAGACAGCTCCAGGGCTCAGTAGGAGAAATTCTTAAAAGCATGCCTGCAGAAGTAAAGAGATCAGTCATTCCCTTGTCCCCTGTGTTCCACCAGTGCTCCCCCACCCGTGCAGCGTTGTATGAGATTTCACGCAACCAGACATGTCCTTTTTAAACGGACTGAAAAATTTTAAATCCTTTAAGAGTAGGCATAGCATTCCTTCAAATTGGAAAGGGAAACAGAGAAATGTGCTTCCATTCTTCAGAAAGGTCACATTCACCTTCAAAATTCTATCAAACTTCTGTTTTGGCCCTGCGCAGTTACATTAAGTCATTTCTAACAGCCTTTACAAAACACACTGGAGTTTCATACAACACAAAATCCCGGTGTGAACATGATGCAAGCAGTCTTTGCCTAGTTATTTTTTCCTAGGCTGCCTGAAGTTTCTAAAGACCAGATGTTTTTCCAACTGTCTTTCCTGTTCCACTATTGCAAATGCATAGGCCCCTTCTTTAGAATTACCATTCCATACACATTTCAACTTACTACAGCTTACTCTGTGCTTCTCAGTCCATTTTTCCAAATAAATACACACAGATTTTGGATTAAATATGACTTAATGTATTAGAAACATTACATTACAAATTTTTAGCAACGATGTTCGGTGTCTTTTGACAAGAGTGAATGTGCTGAAAGCATGACGCATTCTCATAAAACAGCAAGTAGCTTAAAAATAGGAAAAAACTTTTTAAACAGTTTCCTACTTCCAGTGTCTATAGCTATATCTTCAACCTTATACTGTCACCATTAAAACATTAGCGTGCATTTAACAGTATAGGAAAATGCCCAATAATCTTGATCAGAGCGTGTCAGGAAGCTAGTTTTAACTCCCTACTCCCCCAACCTAAAGACAGCAGGAAAAAAATTGGAAAATGATGTTCATTTCCATTACCCTTATGCAAATACTCTCCAGCCATCAGTAGATATGCCTACATTTCAGAGAGTTCTTTGCTCCAGACTACTGAACTCTAAACATTAAACATTTGATATGCATTTCAAAACTGCTATTTGACACACACTGGTGAACGTATTACATCTTTTCAGAGTCAATATGAAATTGAACAGACCCCATCTAGACTTTAGAATATGAAGCAGAAAGACATCAATGTACTCATTCTGTCAGCTAAGAACAGATTTACCAACAGACTGCTACAGTTAGGGATACATCCCAACTACAGGATTTCCCTTCATAGACCTGCATGGGATCTCTCATGACAACTTGAGTAGAGCTAACGTGATCAATTTCTGTTAAAAGTCTTTCAAGGCATATTGTAAAAAAAAAAATAAAATTGTTTTGTAGCTGTTACACAAATCTTCATCAGTACCTGAACCGACAGAGCAGATATCCTTCTACAGTGAGAAAAAGGCAGTATAAAATAAACTTATTTTGTTTTCCTAATGGTTAAGGCAATCCACTACAATTACCTCAGCGTAAAAATATTTATGGAAAAACAACATAATTTTGAACATACAAGTGGCTGAGAATCAACTTCGGAAAGGATTTCTAGAACTTACCTATGGTGCAGTTTGTGGTTATTTTTCTCCGCTTGGGGTTGTGTCGTAGCAACTCTAACTCTCGTTTGGTTGGCTCCCATGTTGAATACTTCTCTCCAATGCCTAAGCAGACGAAAAGAAAGTTTCAGGAAGTTGTTTAGTAAAAGGATTAAAAACTCTGTCCAAATAAAAATTTTCAACATGCTGTCCATTAGGTTAGATTCAATCTATGTACAACTACAAGAGACTGATTTCCTTCTACCTCTCCCCAAAAAAATATTGTTCAGAAAGAAATCAACCCATCTTCCAACAAGTAAGAACTAAAGGAAGAAAAGCACTACTTATAAAAAAATACCGAGCCCAAATAGATTTTTCCATTACTGGATTATACTCCTCCTTTCAGTTAAAAGAAATTCCAGCACAGGAATAAATCCACTATTACTCAAAACTGCATTTCTTTGTGCTCAGGGGAGGTCAAATGACAGAACCACCATATGATTTTAGAAGAAGATACAGGATAACCAAGAAACGTCATTACCAAACTTTGACAAATTATGAAATAAACCAAAACTGACCCAACATAATGGACAGATACATGCTTGGTCTTTACAGGTAAACAGCAGAATACAGTAATTCAAAATACTAAACAGTTACTACGTGTCTTAGGATATACCATTACAGAGCATGACCTCTCCTTATAGCCACTGATGTAGGATTGGGCACTAGCAAGTTCTAATACTTCAAATTCACTTTACTGCCAGTATCTAACATTACCTAAAAATGCAATTAGTAGTAGGTTTAGACACAACCCTCCCCACACTGACCAACCGGCCAACTCTCCAGATACTTAACTACCCTTTCTCATGAGCTGCAGCTAAAATCTGCCATTACTCTCTTTAAACATCAACACTGTATTTCCAATACACTTCTGTTCAAAGGAAAGCGCAGTAGAAATAAGTCAGGTAAGCAGTACAGAGGATAGGTCTGAAGTAAGCACAGAGTTGCGTTCAGCGTAAATCTGATACAAGAAAAACACAGCAGTGGAGACCCATGTGCTGACCAGCGAAGTACTGCTGCAGCATTCTATGTAGCACAGAGAAATTACTATGCAAGGTCAATTACAGTGAGTCACAAAAGCATCTTGGCATTAAAAATAAAGAATAACAAGATGACAAGCAATCTATTCTAAAACTGAGGATTAAAGTCAATTAAGAGTTATTTTTCACAGAACGCATGGAGCAGAAACAGTGCTGTGCTACAGAAAATAAATTATAAATCATACATGTGAAAAGAAGGAGAGTAGAAAAATACAGCTAGAGGCTTACACATTCTGCATAATATACATTAAATTTTAATAGCTCTTTGATCTTCATTTTCAGAAATTGCTATGCTTGTCAGAAGCTACCCACCCAAAAATATTCAATTCACAGTTACTACTGACCCTCCAAGGTTCTAGTAATAAAAGGTCTCATCTTCAGATTCTTGAGGACTAGAAAATCCTTATTTACACGGATGCACCCATCTCTCACTTTGAACCAACAACAGATTTATGCAAGAAGTGTAAGAAAGAATACCAGAATCATATAGTCCCTTTCCTTTATCCAAGGTTCAGCATCAAGCTACACACCCAGGAAAACAGAAAAGGAAACTAATTACTGTGTAACAGATTGATGAGATAAAACAGCTGCAATGCTTTGAATACACTATACAGTATGCATAGGCAAACGAATGAAGCAACTTCAGAGACGCACATATGGACAGTTCACATATGACAGAACATTGGCTTGCAACAAGTTTCATATTAGATGTCTTCAGCAACCCTTTCCATATTTGTAATACTCCCTCAGGAATTTATATAAATCGGTTTGAAAAAAGCTCAAAATAATTTTGAGCACCGTGTTAGTACCAGCTATTGCACTGGCCAGCTGTAAACTTGAACTCGTGCATTTGGTTCACTGTAGTTTCAACACAGCCAAACAGAGTCAGTATAATCTGATAACAGGATTAAATCTCATAATAAATAAAAACTTGGATATGTTGACATACTGGTTTAAATCAAATATAAGAAAATTCACACCTGGAAACACATGTGCGCTCAACTTTAGGCATGCAATAGTTCCATATATGTTAGCAGGACTGTTCATATATATTTATATATATCTATATATAATTATATAGCTTAAATGCTTATAGAGAATGGGGACCAAAGCATTTCACAAGAGCAACTCTTCAAGTGAAGTTAAAGATGACAGACAGGATTACTTTGCAGGATTCTGGGTGGATCAAATATTGTTCAATTAAAAAGAAATGAAACCAAACAGAAAACTATGTACAGCTAATGCCACAACAAACACAGAGCAAAACAGACAGAAAACTTTCTTACACAAGTCTTTCATTAGAAAGAGCACGTGTTAAGTGAGAAACAGAAATTAAAAAGTGTTCTGTTCCAGCTATATAATTTAACAAGAATATTGAGGGTTTATTACTCTTGAAATTATGGGAAAAAGCAAGAACCGTTCATTAGGAATGGTTCAGTGTTTAGAAGGTTTTTTTAAAAAAAAAAAAACCAAAACACACAAAGAAGGAAAAAGGTTTAATAAAGATTTAATAACATCCACAAACATGCCAAAAACTCCAATATAAACTACCTTAAACAAATATTTGCAAAACATGCACAGGTTACCATTTACAATTAAAGGAAAGTAGCGTTATAGGGTGAAAATTTATCATTTTAAAAATGACAATATAGAAGAGCCAGAGATTCAAGTCAGCATGTGAAATCTCCATCCAAGAATTAATTTTATTAGTTAAAATATACAAACTGTCATTTTTAAGAGACTTTATCAGGGACATATGGACGAGTGAAGGAAAAGGCAATGGAAGGCTCTAGTTTATAAACATCACAATTTTGCAAGTAATCATTAATATAGCTCGTTTACTTAGCTATACTTCATCCCCTCCCCCAAAATCCAAACTTTAATTAGAATGAAGGGCTCTATATTCTCACCTCCCTCGTTATTAAAGAATATTCAATACCAAAGGGGGGAAAAAAAAAAAGGCAGAGTTGCAACTTGTTCAGAGTTACATCATATAACCCTGAACTACAGCTGGGCATGGGAACTCATTACACTAAGAGTTAATATTGCAAGAGTATGAAATGAATCTCATGATATTTGGGGTTTTTCTTAAAGTTCTTTCTCCAGGCATCATGTTGTTATGTGAGCATCTATTAAAGTATATATGAATATCCTTCAAGCACTGTGGATAGACGTTGTGTAACATTCACACTTCAATTTTTAAGCCAATCTCAGTTTTTGTGGACTGGATTCAGTTCTTAAGTTCTTTAAGTTGGCAACATTATCTGAGGTAAACTCACTCTGTCATAGAAATATAATACCAAGACACTGAGAGTTTGGGGTTTGTACTATTCCTGACATTCAGTTTGGAAGAAGAAGGGTTCAACCCCTCTTTACACTTTATGTTCTTTCGGATAACCTGAGTCACTATGGGAAGGAGGCGACGGATTTAAACAATGGAGAAAGACTGAAAACAACCCAACATAATTCTCCATTATTTCTCCCACGATTCTCCCTTTCTCATTCCTTAGATTAATCTGTGGAGAAACACACAAGGTTTCATGATAAGCCATAAAACAAAAGATCCTATGCCGTGACTTTAAAAGACAAAATGTCTATACTGTGTACTCCAGTAATTTAAAGTGTATTGTTGTCTATTCCTTCATTTTATATCTTCAGTGGTCATTACAGATTTGTTCTCCAGGGTCAGAAGATGCCATGTGCATTCATGCAAATGCATTCATATATTTAATATGCCATTCATTAGTCAGTTAACCAGTACAGAGGTGGTTTTCTGCCTTGCAGTTCCTCTCACTGATTCTTCCCTTCACCACCCAAGTCTGGTCCAAGATGACAAGATGTACCATCTTGTGGCTGTAATTATCTTCTAATATTACCTATAGCAGCCTGATGTCCACTAGAAAACAAACTGGCTGCATCTCAGTCTAAAAGGCACAAATACATCATTTGCTAAGGACAACATTGCTCTTTGAACATATATATTCAGTAGTAAGGAACTGTGGGGCTGCCTTCTTCCGTAGCGTCACAAAGAAGCGTTATGTTGTCTGTTGATTGGTTTAGTGCCCAAAACAACACAGTTTAAGAAGGCTTTGAAGGAGTTTTCAGAAAAGGTGCATAGCCTAAGTGGAAGGTTTAAAAACATGTTCCCATTTTGTCTTGCTTTGAAAACTAGTGTTTTGTGCTAAAGCATTTTAAGCTGTATTTTCTTTTTCTAGGACTCACTGGCATCTCGCTATCCTCCTATCCTGAGACACAACTCCCTCAAAATGGGGAACAAGCAGAAAGTAGAATGGAATCTGTAGTAGGAATGCAGTAAAAGCAGCTATACTTTTGATATGCCATCAGAAAAGCTCTAGTTAATATGATGTTAGCTGCTATTTTTAAAATTGGAAATTAGGTTAAGAATGGTTTGAAGTCGTATCAGCCCTGACTATGGCTGTCACATTGAAACAGGATGCCATGGATTCAGTAAGAGACATTACTAGACAGAAGTTATCTGTTTTCAAATACAGACTTTCCCACTTTAAGAAAACATACCCCCTCCTAGAGGCCACTGGAAATGGAAGATGACAAGCCTTTTTTAAGTGATGCTTTAAAACTACTCAGTTTAAGATAACTGCTACTTCCTTTCCTTTAAAAAAAAAAAAAAAAAAAAAGAAAAAGGAGAAAAGGTTTATTTTGGAGTAGTTCTATCAAGGAAAGGGCATATGAAATCAAGTCTGCTGTCATTATTCAATCATTGGAACATATCCAAACAAGAGGAAAACAATTTGCACGATAAAACTGGCATTCTTAACTGTGATTCATGTCTAAAATGGCAGGATAATCAGCAAAGGGACGCTTGTTAGTGAAGTGCGTCGCCAGCCCACGCCTCTTACCTGTCATTGTACACTGGTAGTGAGAAACCACTGTTGGGGTGAAGGCTAAAAAAGAAAAAATTAGGGAAAGCAAACTGAATAAAACAAATGTGTGTACATATATTTGTGTGTAAATATTTCTACATAGATACTGTGCGTGTACCATGAAAGCACAGGTGTGTAAGCAAGCTGGCACGTTCTATTAAAAAAAAAAAAAATCATCACACACAAGGGTGGCATTTCATGTGAGGGGAACAGATTTATTGCCTATATCACGTAAATAAGCCTAAAGGAGCAGACTGCTACATTGTCTACCTAATACAGATCTGACTCTCATATTATGCCAGTATTGCAGGATTACTGTTAGATTTTTTTAATACTTTTTGCAATTAAAAATATAGTATTTTTGCTACATTTAGGTGTGGCGCACATGTTAAACTAAAAGTCTAACTCCTGGAAAATAATAGCTAGAGATCTCTCTCCCATGGCCTGCACTACTATCCCCTTACCGGTTTTTGCCATTGACAAATGGGAGGGACAGGTATGATTAAAAACAGAAACAAGAAATTCAGGCAGGAAAACCAAACCTTGTAATTTCCAAGCTTTTCGTTGTTCTTCTTTGGCAATTTGTTCCATGTCTTTGTCGTATATGTAATCTTGACACATAAAGCAGTATATACCCCCATACAAAAGGTCTATGGCTGCAAAACAGAAGGGAAGTTGGGGAGGAGGAAAAAAAGATGTGAGTTCATAAACTAGAAGACATTTTAAAGCAGGCTTCCAAGTCAGGCACTCTTTCTTCTCAGGTTCCACAAAACGTAAAATTTGTACCTTAGAATCTGGAGGGTGATGGGGTGAGGTGGGCGGGGAAGAGAGAAAAAAAAATAAACCCAGAAATCTTTCCAGTTACAGTAAGAGTTACTCAATTGCTTCTGGCACAGCAAGAAAAGTGTGCAAGGCAACAAAGCATTAGCTGCCTTCAAGTTGTTTGTAATTCACAATATACCTTTCAAAGACATAAGTAACCAAAAGGCGTAATTACAGTGACTGACTACAACACATGCAGAACTAGTACTGTACACTTTGATATGTAAGTTTGAATTGTCTTTTTCTAAGACCAGCAATTTCTATTCAAAGTCATTAAAATAATTAGAAAGCACCTATTTAAAATCCAAACTAAAGCTCAAACAGAAGACAGCAGCAAAAACTCAAAAGAATCTTGTCCAGGGGAATGGTTTTCCAGAGTAGTTAATTCCACAGGTTGTATGTGTCTCAATTTCTTGTTTCACACGCCCTTTTAGAATGGAGGTATGAACACTGACCAATGTTAAAAGTATTTTTCTTACACAATCTAAACAAAAGAAAGCCAAGAAATAAAATAAATTAGCTAACTGGAAAACGACATTTTGTTTCAACACATACTGAGGAAGAAGTAAGTGCAAACTAATAGCAAAATGCTGATTTTCAGTACAGAGATATGGAAAAAAGCCACAATCAAAGGAAAGTGTAAAAAGAAAGAAAGAAAGAAAGAAAAAAAAAAAGACACATTCAGTGGGCACTAACAAATTCTTAGCCAGCTACTGAAATACAATCCACACCTAGCAGACAGCTGAGGAAACACATCAACATTCTCCCTCAGGAGTATATCCTCCATTTCTTTTATTTCCAAATTCCTCTTATTTCCAGATAAATAGCATTATTTTAATAATCTCACTACAGTGGAAACTTGTTATAAACAAAGGAAACTATTACCACATTAGGTGGCCTGCAAGAAACAGCACTGAATTTCTCTGAAGTCACAAGCCACATGCCACGCAGCAGGAATTCTGCTGTTGGTCCTGTCAGTGGGCCAGGGCTTGCGGTTAAAGTGTCTTGGTAAGCTTGGTAAAGTTTCTTTCTAACCATGTTTTATCCCACCCTTCACAGCCTTTACCCATCTCACAACCTGCTACACCTCTCCTTTAGTCCTGGGCACCCTTTTTTTTCCTCCTCCTCCTCTTTCAAAAAATCACTTTTTCAATGATTACATCAAATTGTTTGTTACTTCTAATACATAATAAAGGGAACAATTAATTTAAACCAGTTTGCCTAATGTCTATTGGCTGTCATCTTGCTGATGTGCCTCATCCTTTTGTTTTGTCTATTGGGACCACCAACAGTTTGTGGAAGAGGACACTGATCGCTTGCATTACCTGGTATAATGTCCCAACAGCAGAATTTTCAGCCTGGTGCCTGCAAGACTTAATAAAACTCCTCTAGCAGAATATCGTGAAAGCGGATAAGAAGCTTAGCTGTGGTGGAGATCAGTAACACAACGCTGTGCAACTGGGGTGTGTATGTGTAATATCACAAGCTACGGAGTATTAGAATATTTCTCTGTTATCTATCGTACTACCAGTTATTCCCAGGTTTCAACAAAGAATTGCTAAACAGCCGAAGTATTGGTCTCAAAACATGAAAAACCAAATATTGTTCTCCATATACATTTTTTAATAGATCCCACAAACAGCCTCCCTCCCCTCCAAGTAACAGGACAGGGCTGGCAGCATATTAAACAAACAGGACTCTGTGAGCACTAACACTTTCAATCCACCATCAGAACCAGCTGGCACACGTTGTGCTCAGAGGATTCCTTACTTTTCTCAGCTTTCCGGATTTACACACATGAGTGATGAAGTAGAGGTGTCAAGATCAAAACCAACAAGAGACCGCCTTACACAAACCACCTGTTCAGAGCAGAATGAATTTCTGGTGTAAAGAATCAGAAAGTTGAAACAGAAACACTGGCAGAGCGAAACCCGCAATTGTCCAGCGCCTGATTAAGGGCTCTTGAGGAAACCTCCTCTCTCCAGCATACTTAGGTGAACAATGCTGCTGTATATATGCCAACACTTTCAATGTCGTTAAAAATATTGCAATAGGTTTTGGACAAATTACCTCAAGCAGCAGTGACACGGCAGCCGTACCGGCCAGTCATGGCAGGAGGATGGGCAGGGGGTGTTTCTCTGCACAGCCAGAACATGGACGCTCTGTTGCAGGATCCTCGGAAGAAAGCCCACCAGGGTCATTCCTAAGTTAAATCTTTCAAATTGGTATGGTTTGAATTTTTCCCTTGTAATAATATACTTCAACTTTCTTATTCTGGTCATCTTGAGGTGAAAAGGAGTGTTTTCTCTAGGGCGAAATACAAAATATCTGCTACTATGTCTCCCTGGTGAGCCACGGCGCCCGCAGGGCTGGTGTGCAGGCCCCGATGGAAGAACCGCTGAAGGGACCTTCTCACTGACAGAAATTCTTCTAAAGCAAGCAATTCTTTAGCCCTAACTGAAGTTACACCATACGAAAGGAACAAAGTCCATATAAAACTTCCTCCCTCAGAAGATTTTTTTTTTTTTTTTTTTGGCGGGGGGCAGGGACAGGGTGCATTCACCTCCTCATTAGCCACAGGCTAAAATATCTCTTTATTATTATTAAACTGGCTGTCAAGTTCTACCCCAAACTGAAACACCTGACCAGAAAATTCAGTAAGAAACACTATGACAGCCAAGTACGAGAATACACGTGTAACAGATCTCACCTTTTATATTAGTATTTTGGATCACAAAACAGGAACAGGCCTCAAATTCATGAAAGTTTTGGGAACTACTACCCTAGAAACAATGCCTTGATGTTTCAGATTAATCCGCTGCCAACCCTGCCGTGAGGGCCCATGTTCCTCATGACTAACATCTCTTTCAGGATGCTCCTCCAGACGGGCTGATGCTGATACTCCCACCTCCCAGTACCTGCTCTTCCGAACACTACCACCTCTGCACCTCTCGGGAGGGATGGGGTATAAAATCAGTGTACTTTTGAGTTTTATCGTAATACACACAGATAATTGATTACACTGGAAAAATAAAAGATACATTGAGTGGAAACATACTTTTTTTCTTTCATAGGGAAGAATCAGAAGAAATTTAAGAGAACCATAATGTCATCTTGTTAAATGTGAACAATCTAGTTTCTCATTTCAGGAGTTCAAAATACCTACTTGTGGATCATAGGCAGAGTAATTTAAAAATGAAAAGGCCTCTTGGAATGTAATTGCTTTGCTTTTATATCTTCTATGCTAATAACAGGCTACCTTATTCTGAAGTCATATCTCCTCGTACCCCTTCCTATACAAAATTCTAAGCAGCTGCAATGCAAAAAAGTCAAAAGAGATCTCATGTTTCATTTAAAAATAAAGCTATCAGCCTGGAGAAACAACGAGGCATCACAGAAGATCACGTGGGAATGACAGCGACTTTATCTACTGGTGCAAGTGACAGTAAGTTTCGGAAAACAACAGCTCAAGGGTGAAAGTTTAAACTCAGGCAGCAAAAGGTCTTCAAACTCTCCATCTGGGAACCAAGTGAAGTGTTTTGTTTAAAACCCCAGTGCTTTACTTTGCCAAATATATCCACTGACGTCCTTGTGAAAATGTTAAGAGACCAGAGATGATGCGAACATATCAAAAATATGTAAGAAAGCAGGGAAATGTGCCACATCCAGAGTGTGAACATGCATGTCTCATCCAGTGAAGGAACTCGTATGTTCAGTTTTTGGAGGATCCAGGTGAAGAGAACTAATATTGCTTAGCTGAAAATGGGATACTTCACCCTCATAAGCGACAGCCTTCCATCAGATATGACATATTTGTGAATCACGTTTTGGTGATTCGCCATCTTCCTTGGAACACTGGTTGTGTTCAAGTAGAACAAAACACATGCAGCAACTCCGAATTCAGGTCAATTTTACCTGTATTGAACTTAATTCCACTCTGAATTGCTTCAACTCAATCGTGGCATGTTATCAACCTGAAATCAACACACACTCATATTCTATGCAAGTCACCTACATTTTGCTCAACTTCTGGAACAAAGGAGAATAAATCGGTAGTTTTTTTAGATAGTATTCTAAGTCACAAGTCC
The DNA here is from genome assembly GCF_017639655.2 of Falco naumanni. Taxonomy (NCBI): domain Eukaryota; kingdom Metazoa; phylum Chordata; class Aves; order Falconiformes; family Falconidae; genus Falco; species Falco naumanni. The sequence continues at coordinate 84,798,646 of NC_054057.1, read as the reverse complement.
TAAGTAAGTACATACTTCCTAATTTCTCACCTTAAGTGTTAATCATTAAACCAGTTTTGAATAATAGTATCAAATTCACAAGAAGTGATCTGCTAAACTTCAGCCAGCTCTCCACTTGTTCTTGCATCTGACATATTAGAACAAAACAAACCTGATTGCTTTCCTCCTGTTTTCCTAGCACCTGCATCACAGGTCAGAATTCCTAAACTAGTAAGATATTAAGATCTACTAATACGAGTAAGAAAGTCTTACTAATCCCAATAAGAAACAAAAAAACGCCAAACAGCAACATCACCCCCCCAAAAAACCCACCCAAAATCCCAGAACATAAACCACACCCAAAACATACAAAAAATCCAACCCCAAAACCAAAAGAGAAGCCAAAACACACTAGCAGACTCATCTGATGCATCAATCAACTTACATATTTGAGTTTTTGCCAGGAACTAGTGAGCAGACACATTAAAGGCTATTCATTCTTTTTCCTGATCCTCTCAATCTGTATAAAAATGATCATAGCCTTAACTCTTTTAGTCACAGATATACTTTAAAAAAAAAAAAAGAAAAGAGAGAGAAAAAAAGGCTAGTTTTGCTAAATGGTGCTTCAACCTAGCTTCCACTCCATTGAGAATTGCAGGCACTTACTTTTAGGGGAAAAAACCCCAAAACTCAAGCTCCTTTTGTGTAGAGGAATAAAGCTGGGTTAATGAACTGACAATATACAGCAGTGGTTGGCTTCAGGGGCAGTGGGTTGGCCAACGTAGGTAAGGTGCAGCTGTGGCTGGTTCTGTTACTTGGTTGGGCAAATTGAAGGTGTCTCCACTTGTAGAACAAATGGGCAACTACAAGGATGTTAAGAAGTTTTTCAGGACACAATGATGTAAAGACCTTGTTGCAGCTGGCTAGTTTGGATAGTGCTGTGACGCTTTTTGTTACCAAAAATGTAGCATCAGATACCCCATCTTTTAATACACATTTAAAATTATGGCCACAGTTAAGCATTATGCTTTCCTCTCACAATCAGTATTTAAGAGAAAGGGTATTTTCTTCTCCTAATACTTGAGCTAAAACCCTTCTACTCTTTAAATACTTCTTGTTCTTTATTTAAACCAGCAGCCAACAGGTCAATGTTTTTGTGGGTTATGCTCTAAAATCTCCAAGATGCTTCTTGGTCCCATACAAATCCATGATTTTAATGTTTAAAGGGACTGATTTACCTGCTACTGCAACATAGCAAGTACCCAATACCACCCCACAAACCACTTAAAACTAGGAGCCGAACGGCCAGCCTCTACGCTGTACACTTGCCTCTGATGGTCTAAGTGTCACCCTGCATGTGCATGTGACTTCAAGCCAGGAAAGATAAGACGAAGGAAAAAGTGTCCTAGTAACCCTAAGGAATCTAGATACCAAAAACATTTTTAGCTGTTAATTGAGAGGAACGACGGGCTGTCAAAGTGTTTTATGTTAATTTATTATGAGCAGAGTATTAACTCCAGCTCCTTGACCTCATTCAGATATACATATCATACACACACCCCTCATGCATGCACACACACAGTATACTACAGAGGAGTCTGCAGCATACCTATACTTAAGTTGCCCTGCACTTCCTATTATGTATTTTACCTTTTGTCAGTCTTCTCCCTGCCCTTCTCCGACCCTACAACCTTCAACACGTCCCCTGTTTGCAGCAAACCTTTGAAAACCAAAAAGAATGAAATCCTCCTGCCTAAAGCACCTTTTCTTGATCCCACAGAATATTATTCAGGTTTAAAGGAGAGAAATTGTTAAACACTCCCTACTTAATCACGCTGGGTTTTTTTCAGAAATTTGGGGGCAGAATCCCTAAATCACAGCCACCACGTTTTGTGCTGCTCCATGTAAGATATGATACAAACTGCTTATGCTCATCTGCATATTTTCATCTGATCAACAATAGAGACTTACTTTTTTAAATTAAAGCAGTAGTAAGATTCAGAACTGCAAAGAAGTTAGTAGTTGGGTCTGAGGCAAGCAGATACACACAGAGCTGGCAATATGCACGTTAATATTCAGGAGGTTGGCTTTCTGAGGGCTAAGAACATTCCACGTGTACAGAGAACTCTTCAGGAGTCATTTCTCTCCTAAGAGGAGCTTTTGAGAGTGAGCTTGCAGGAGCTTATCACCACCTGAACTTTACCAGAGTGGCTCCTAGCAGAAGACGATTGCGATGAACAAATGCCTGCTGACTTCTTATGAGTTCAGTCTGGCTCAAAGTTTGAGCTAAGCTACAACAATACCATGCTGGAATGTGCATCGCATAAGCAAGTGAGAATTTGCCTGCAATACTTTGCACAGTGCATTCTAGAACAGCAGGTATCTGTAACAGCTATAAGGAATATTGGAGATTCAAAGCCATACCCTATGGCTGACCTGTATATCCAAAGTGCTTTCTTCCTTCTCCTCCACTTCCAATCAATGATTCTCTGGTTGACATCACAAGGACATCATGTTGAAGTACAAATAGTTTGTACTTTCTACTATTAAATTTCATCTCACTTCTATGACTGTAGTCAATGAGGTTATTTAATTCTTATCACAGGACTACCTAGCCCTCCTCAGCATAAGCAACGCCTCTGAACTTTGTAACTGTCATGAATTTCAGACACAGACATAATTTCTTCTCTTCGATTACTAGAAAATAGCAGTAAACCAGGACTGGTTCTGCTAGGGAAGGCCATGCATCCTGCACACTCTGCTTTCAGTTTATTCATCACCAGTCTCCCTTTATCCTGTTTCACACAGACTACAATTCTTACATTAATCCCCGTCACTTCTACCTCAAGTAATAATTTCCAAGGGGGCAAAATGTCAAATTCTTCACTTGATCTAGACAGATTATATCCACCGTATTTCCTTCTTCTAAGAAAATCAGTTATATTATCAAAAAGATGTATCAGTCTGACCTGATCCATCTCTGACAGAACTATAAACCACTGTATGCTGTTTTCCATTTGCCTTCATCTCCTTAACAGGATTTTTTAACCATCACCAAGCAAAACATCAGAATTCATCAAATCAAGAGGCTGGTAAAATGCCCAGATAACCTTTTCTACACCTTTCTGAGCCTAGATGCAAAAGAAAAAACCAAACTGCTACTCCAGTGCTGCAACAGACCGTGCTGGGAACTGTTTTAATTGCCCCTTTCACACAGAGTATAAGAAAAGTCTCAGCTGGTTACAGAAGAACTCAAGTCTACTGTCATCATGCAGAATTAACGCTACAGTTGACACCTTCCAACTCAAATCAAAATTAAACAACTTTCAATGTCGCTCCTTTAGGTAAGTGTTGTATTTCTACATATTAAATTTCAACAGAAAGGTACGCATTAACAGCAGTAACCAGATTTTTTCCTTTGACCAACTTCAAGTATAGAAACCAGCTTTTTGTCATGTTTCCTCTGAATCAGATGAAAAAAAATTAGTTATTTGTTTTCTAGGGGAAGTAGAAGCTTTTTGAATTCTTCCAAAAATCCTCAACTTAATCTATGAGCATTATATTATGGTCACCCACCCAGTTCCTCTCACGACAAATGTATTTATTGGACTGAACCTTACGTCAGCATATACTTAGAAAAAAACATTCCTCAACAAACAGCTTGTTCTCTAATAAATAATGAATGTACTCTAACAGGACTAATTCTGAAATGAACCATTGCCAGTCTCCTTAGAAACTGAATGATACTTCAGTTTTCCAGCTGCTTCTTGTTTAGCCTTTTAACCACTGAACCTCAGTCCTGCTACTTCACCTACCTCTATTCTTAACTCCAGAACGGGGCCTTAGAGCAGACCAAGACTTCAACCAAAAACTGCACTACGTGCTGTTTCAGCGATACTACTCATGTGCTAAGAGCGCATCTCTAACGATAGACGCGTAGCATGGAAATGCATGAGTTGGCTCCTTACCACGGAGTTTAAATAGGTCTACACAGACCTTTGATATCATAATTGAACTAATCAACTCAGAATGCAACAGGCTTTCCTAAGCTTCATACCAATGATTTTTCTGGCAGCTAAGTGTCTGCATGTGTATTTATGTATGTGTGTGTATATACATAAACATATATATAAAAAAAAGCACATGGGGAAAACTCCCAAGCAAGGTTACACAAATACTCCACTCTCACAACCATTAATTCTGCTTTCTCATATAACCCCCCTAAAAAAGTTTTAATCATTATCTAATAGAAACAGAAAATACTCACTCAGAGAGAACATTAAGACTTCACTTGGTGTCTGCCTAGCATTTTTCAGTCCCAACCAGGAAACTGATAAAAAGAATCACTGTTATGGCTGAGATGAACTCTCTCTGCAGCACCAACCTCTCTTCTAGAGCTACTGTTCTGTTGTCTTCCAGTTCCTACCACCCTGGGACTAAGTTACTGTGTCTTTTCCTTCATTGAGCAACTGCAGAAGAGATAAGGAAGGGACCGACAGTTTTTACAAGGACAGAAACTACCAGCAAATTCCCCAGGTGCTAAAACCCAATTTAGAAAGATTACATAGGAAGATGACAAAGTATGCTGATGGCACTCATGCATTTAGAATAATCAAATCTGAAGCTTGCAGAAAGCTCCAGAAGGATTTCAAGATACTTAGCAAACAGGTAATACCACCAAGAGTGAAACTTTTATCACTACCAGTCAGGTAGCAGATGAGTAACAATTACTACTCAGGAAAGAAGTCCTGGGGTCACTGAGTATAACTCCCATACAGCGTCAGCTCAGTGTTGAACAGCATGTTAAGAAATAAAATAGAAGGGCATGCAAGTATTAACTAAGAATACAAGTCATTAGTAAACTCTATTAATCCAAAGAGTTGTCACTACAGATAGACAAATTAGAAATAATAAAAGAAGTATGAGGAGGATCTTGAGAATCATACAACAGTTTCAGTAAGAAAAGCTAGAAATAGTTCAGGATCCTACAGGCTAGAAAAAGAAAACATCTGATAATATCAAAAAGATCAAGAATCCCAGAAGAGATCAACAAGGATTTTTTACTCACCATTTCTCAATTCCTCACAAAAGTATACAGAACAAAGTTACAAGATCCATAATAAATTAAACCAGAAGAAATACATGCATTTTTCATATGGCTCAGAAAAAAAACGTGGAACTTGCTGCCTTTTCATGTTGTGGGTACCAAAAAGGAACGAGGCTTTAACACTGGACAGGCTACTGGGACACAAGCACCTAGAAGCAGTCTCCTGTTCAGAAAGTTTTGGAAGAGCAGAGTAGTAAAAAGGAAAAAATGTTTAATAACTATACTGCTGCCTATTCTCTAAGCTACCTCTGTTGACTGCTACCAGGTGGAAGGCTAGGTATTTGTGACACAGATTCAGCCAGTACAACCACTTCAAAGCAGCAAAACATGTTTTATGAATTTGGGAGAAGAGGAAAAAAGGAAAAATTAAGGATTCTCTATTAGTTGCTGCTATTGCAATTTTAGAATCTCCTGAAGTAACAACATCCACAGACTGAGACACTATTTTGCTTCAGCTGCTGGATTTCAGATCTGTAGCATCTATAATCAATGTCTATTACAGTGAATTTGTAAGTACCTTACAGTGCTCGAGGAGGGTACAGCCAGCCAGCCCTGCCTTATCTGCTCCTGACAACTCCTTTGCATACTACACATTTTGACACAGAAGTCTCTGAGCAGCTCTAGGACAAACCCATGGGTGTTTATAACCGATAACATTTTCATGTATTTGTGGGTGGGTGAGGGATGCCTACACAGTAAGAAAACAGCAGTGAAACAGAACAGGAAAAGGCTAGTTTGAATAGTCCCAAGCCTTCAAAGTCTTGGAAAGATCAGTCTTATCTACCCTCTTTCTAAAGGTTTTCACACCTGTATAGAAATTTTACATTGCATTAACGATTCCCCACCCAGTGGAAATATCAGCCTATCACGGTGATCAACTAACAGAGACTGCAATGCAGGGATTGAAAAAAGCAGCTTGTATAGCTGGATCTTACTTCACCTACCTGTCACCCACATCCACAAGTCAAGGAACATACTAAAATAAGTACAGCATTTATTAATATACACTGAACAGGCAAGCAGATGCAAGAACATGGATATCGCTATAAGGTCTGAGTGTCAGTGTCTAATTTCTGTTGCTCAGGGAAGCACGGATAAGGGGTGCATTTTAAAAACACTCTGGACTATGATCCTAAAGCTTCCTGAAACATATAGCAGTTAGCTGCAAAAACATCGCTTCCAGTGCTCAGACAGCTGTTACAGCTGAAATCTATGACATTTCTTAGAACTGTGATTAAGTGTGCAGTTCCTGCTAGTCTCCATGGAGACTGATGTTGGCTCAGCAAAAAGTCACCAAGTATTTTAAAACAATTCCTGTTCATTTTGAAATTTCAAAGCACTTAACGTGGTTTTGCCTATCAGATGTTATTGCCCCAACGAAAATTGCAGCAGTAAAAGCAACCAAGAGCACTAGCAAAACTACAAGAATATTTTTACAGCTCATTTCATATGCAGCTGGAAATTAAACACCAAAACATAAATTTAAAAAAGAGAAAGGGAATCTCCAGAACTAGAAAACAAGCAGTTGTACAACCTTCCTATTATGTATATTTGTGCACCAAGTACATTACATTTAGCTGCAAAATAATCTTTTTGGCATGATACAATACTGTATTCTGTACTTTGGCTTGTATAATTAACTCTTGCCCTTTTTATCTAAAGGCTATTCCTTTTGGGAAGTACCTTATCTCACATGTTCTTAATTGTGTAGTACCATGACAATAATTACAACAGTCTTTAAGCAGGAGAGCATCTTCAAAGAACCTTCCTCCTCTGTCCAGTTTTGGTTTTCCTTTAAGGAAACAGAAGATATTTCACTACAGCAGACAACAGCAAATTCTACCTTGCACAAAAATTGACTTGAAGAATTTAGGCTTCCCAAATACAGAGATAAAAGAGCAGCTCACAACATGTGCAATTATAAAGCTCTTTCAAAAGGTTCTCCATAAATACATAAGTGTAGTGGTAAAAATATTACAGTGTTTACACAGTATCCACAGAGAAACAAGCAAATACTGTCTATGGTCTCAATTTAGCACTGTATTTTTTTTAAACCTGGCCATAAACTTACACTGGCACAAAAGGTTTTTTTAGACATATATACACTTTAGGTAAACTAAGGATTTCTGGTAGAGTAATTTGTATTTCTGCATTGGTAAAGATTCCCAAGTAATTTTACCTAATGATTTGACTTCAAAAGCTCTTTGAGATTACACCCTGCAAAAGCAATAAGGAAATTGTCATACAAGGTTGGTTTCTTTTTTTTCAGTTTTCCAAGAATGGTTGAGGTTGGCTGGGAGCCCTGGGCATCACCTTGTCCAACTCTCCTGCTCAAGCACGGCCATCCAGAGCAGGTTGTCCAGGACCATATCCAGACTGCTTCTGAATATATCCAAGGACAGACACTTCACAACCTCTTGGGGCAACCTGTTCCAGTCCCCAGTCACCCTCACAGTAAAAATGTGTTCCCTGATGCTCAGCAGAACCTCCTTTGTTTCTTTTTGTGCTCAGTGCCTCTTGTACAGTCACTGACACCACTGAAAAGTGCCTGGTCCCACCTATTTTAACCATTCTTTCTTACACTTTAACAGACTGATGGGATCCCTCTGAGCCATCTCTCCTGTAAGCTGTACAGTTGCAGTGCTCTCAGCCTTTTCTCCAAAGAGGTGCTCCAGTACCTCCACCACCTTTGTGGCCCTTCGCCAGACTCTCCAGTAGCTCCAATCTCTCTCTTACTGGGTAGCTCAGAACTGGACATAGGATTCCAGACCTGGCCTTATAAGTGCTTACCAATTTCAGATGTCTTCTCACACTAGTACAATTCATTTTTTCTCCTGAACTTACAATTTAAACTACAGCTATCTGTGCTTCGGTTTATTCTGAATATTGCTGCCTACCTTGACATCAAGAATTATGACCACATCACTCTCAAAGGCTAGCAACTTCATAAACATTATGAATATTCCATATTATTTTCCAGTACTCTATTTTTCAAGGCATTTACAAACTTAAGCTTTACCACTAGGAAGCCAAATTTTTTTCTTTCTTGACACATATGGAGGAAGAAAGTATAATGATTTATTGTTTTAAATAATCTTTTCCATGAACTTACATGTCAGTTTCTTACATGCACAGGACTACACAGCACTGTTGGTCTTCTGGAGCATCTTTGTCTTCATGGACAACAAAGAGTTTGTTCCATAAGCATTTAGGATAAATTAAATAAGAATGGCAGTCACACTGGTCAAGAGAGTTTTTTCCATAAAATAATACCTTTTTTCCTGTTTCTCACAGGATATTCCACCAGGAATCTATTTTCATTTGAAGAAAAATTGCGCTGTATGCCAAGCAAAATTGTATACATACGTTTTGACACAACCAGAATTTTACAATAAAATTATCAGTATTTTGCATTATAACTCTAAAATGTTCTAAACTATAAGTATTAAGTAATTTAGAACAAAACTGAATGCTTTTGGGTTTGAACATTATGTAGCAAAGATGACAGAAGAGAGGAACTTGTTGGCATTTTACCAACTTTGAGGCTGTTGAGGGGAAGGTACTCCATTTCAGTTAAACTATTTTCTCATTACTTATGTTACTGACCCCACTGGAAACAAGAAGCCAAGACAGAAAAAAAAATAACCACCCACCCAAACTTTAAAAGTTTAAATGATTCTTATTGTTACTTGATTAGTCTTATTGTGATAGGAATGATGGATTTTTCCTCAGCAAGAACAAAAAAGTGAACATGACCTCCTGAAAAAAAAGTTCACTAAAATGAAACAAATGCTGTAGTTGAAGGCACTAAAGAAACCATGTTTCACACTTAGGGGGAAAAAAAAAAAAAAATCACTGTCCACACACATTTTTTATTATTTTTCCCTATATATGGCATTAATTCATTAATACCAAGATACTGAACTTTAATTCAAATTTTAAGTTGTGAACAAAACCTTGTCTGTGATACAGTGGAAGCTTAAGCACCAACTTTAAAATAATGCCACTAAACTAACCTAAAACACAAATAAAACTGATCTCCCTGTTTAATGAGGTAGCTAGAAGAAAGTATCACTTACTGGCCTGGAATTGACAGGGATAATACAGCGAGTTAAAAAGCACCAGTGAGTATATCAGGGTGACAGCTTACCTAAATTGTGTCGCTTTGTCTTTGCGTGCTCGTGAATATGTTTCTTTGTAAAACAGCCAAAGAAGACACAGTAGAGGCAAGAGTGGAGTCTGTTCAGGTGGGCACCACACATATGACAAATGCACGACTTTGCCTGAAATAACAAAACAGACACAGAATGTGAGTGACAGAAGCATACCTCTAAGACCAGCTAAACTGACATCAATGCAACTGCTAGCTGTCCCTTTGACTTGGTGACTTTTGAATGCTGCAGATCAGCAGGGGAAACTGTTCTGCCCCCATGGGACAAAACCACCAATCAGCCATTAACAGAGAAAATTCTTCTATTCATCCAATGCATCTCCTAGTCTTGGTAGGGAGCAGGTCTCACCTAAGGGCACATGACAATCAACCCACGTACAGCTCTCAGCCTGTGGTTTAGTGAACACGCCAAGCAGGGGTAAGCAGGCAGTGCTGCTAAAATACCCACACAATCCTACCGTTCCCTCACTCCACCTAGGCACTCCTGCTCCCATACCAACCTCGAACAAGAAGAATGACCTGCACAGCCATGTGCAAAGCAGGAGAAAGTGTGGGAAATGGCCCTGCCGCTCCCCCTGCGATCAGCCTGTGTCAGCTCCTCCATCCAGCTCACCATGAGCCACACAAACATCCACTGCTGCTGCAAAACCCCTGGGTGTTACAGCACGGGCTCAACTTCACAGCAGCACAGACGCCGAGTACCAGGGGAGGGGTGTCTCGATGCATCTTGCTCTGTTCTTCAGAATCGCCCCCAGCCACAGCCCCTACCTGGAAGCAATGGCCTTTGCTGCCCAAAAGCCCCTTTGCTGAGCTGGTCCGGCTTGCTAACCTGGGAGCTGAAGCTACACTAAAACTCATCTTCTGTCCGGTTAATCAGCTGGGGGGGATGGGGGGAGATGGAGCAGTCTCAGATGAACTCCAGAGCTGGGGGAAAGCAGATGTCCAGCAGGGAGGTGAAAGGGGTGAAGAGGCAGGAGTTTTGGGTGGTGGGAACGCAGCAAGAATTCTGCTTTTTCATGGCACTGAGCTCCTCTGTTCACTCAAAAGCTGTAACGTAACCCAAACATTAAAATGTTGATGTGTATATGGCATTTTGTTTCTCTGCTGGGAGATTTTGCCAGATTCATTAACTAGATTTCTCTGTATCAGACCATAAAACAGTGCTGCAACATCAAATCCATACCAGTCAGAGAGTCACACTTTTGCCTCTTTCAGACTGGCTCTGAACCAAGTGTGGAAGCCGGTGTCCTGACTACTCCCTAGAGCAACCCAGAATGGCCAGGTATGCAATGAAAGTTACCATTTCTAATTTTTACCATTCCAGTGAAAGTTTCCAGGAAATTAATAAACATGTAAGCCTGACGTGATGGTCTGCATTCCTATGATAATCATACACTTTAACAAATGTGGAAAAAAAAGGCAATTACAAAACCAGACTTTTTTACTATCCATCATATTTGAAGCACTCATTAAACCAACACCACCCAAACCCTTCTCTTAGCATTAAACCCAGGTACTTCAACAAATATTACTCCACACAGTAAGAGCCTTGAAGAGAGTTTCAGGGATGAGTCTTTTGCTCAACAACACTGAAAATAATTCAGGTCCAGTGCCACCTGATTGGAAGACACAGACAGGATAAATTCCACACAGCCAATTCATTTTTTATCTCAGACAACAGCAACTGCATTCAGACATATGTTTAAGAGTAACTGAAGCTCTGTAACAGCTCAGAGCTACAGAGATCACTTACAGAGGCAAACCTCATTTTACAGACTAATCTGAAAATACTATTCCTATGCTTGCCAATACAGAAGCACCCTTTTTTCTTCATATTAAAAAAATAAGAATTGATATTACTAAAATACTAAGCTATCCTTTAATCCAGGCAGTGCGCTTCATAAAAAATAAGCCCCCAAAGTTCTTCAGTAATACTTGCCCAGTCTGCCACAACTTAAATTTAGTGCTGAATAAATGATGCACGATCCTGTTCTCTAGTCTAGCATTTTTCTTTCAGAATACTTATGGCTGTTAAAGAAATAATCAACAAAGCAGCTTGCAATATGCTGCACTGTGTAATTTATTTTCAAGCTTCTACAAATTGACTTAAATCCTGAATCTCACATGCTGTGTATTCAAAGTTCTCCTAAGTTCTGCTAGATGAAAATAGAACAGTTGAATCAAACTCCACACACCTACAGAAAGAAATATTTTAAAGTAGGGCCAAAAAAAATTCACCACCACCAGCACAATTTCCATCTTTAGAAAAATACTGCAGAACTGTCAAACTGTTGCCTAACGGTCGCTCTTTGGCTGCAAAAGCTAAATAGGATCAGGCTATCTGTTAAGATTGCTGCTATGACAACAACTCTAGCAACTAGCTATTTTACTTAGCTAGCTAAAAATAAATCTTTTAGCATTAAACGTATTGTAAACAGATGACATAGGAAGCATGTAAAAACCAAACATTTTAGGCTAACAGGCAGAAAATTCATACCATAAAAGTTTTTATTGCAATGAAAATTAAGAGAAATCAAAGAATGCAAGAAAAAAATTATTAGTGCTAAGTTAAAAGAGAAGTTCAATCACTTATTTAAAGGAAGTTATTTTATCCATATCCTCTATTTGTTCATATGGCTCAGGGTGGTTTTTCTAAAATTGTAAGAAAACAAGGTTAAAAGACAAGAGTAAGGGAAAGAAATCAATATCAAAAATCACAGTGGCTATTCTTAGACTAGATTATCTGTCTCCTTTTCATCTGTCTTGCTTTTAAACAATTTGCTAAGTTAAAACAAAGCTGCCACCCTCCCACCCCACCCCAAATAATCAAATTACTTAATTTCATAATACTCCCACCCTTGATCACATCTCTAAAGGCTACAGTCTAAGAGGAAACCCAATATTGCAAATGAGTAATCAAAATCAGTCTGATCCATAAAGTCAAAAGCTTGCTTTAAAACACAAGTTTTTAAAAAGTAAGTTAGGTCTTGCTTATGGTCTAGAGGCTTTAGGGAAGTCAACCAGCATTTTGGCTGCAGAATCAACCTGTCACTTCTCCTTTTCCTCTGGTATGTTCTGCTAGATACAAGAACACCCCTTCCTTATCCTAAGACATAAATGAAAACAATTCAGGTCTTCCCCTTCCTCCATACCCTCTTTCATTATTCTGCTCCCTACTTGCTTCTCCTCCTTTAGTCTCCTCATCCTCTAGTACTCCACTCTCCATCTTTAACCCTATTCTCTCTCCCCACACACTCAGTCCCACATCTTACGTCTCCAGCCAGTCTTCCTTCAGTCCAGACTGAACCTCTGTGTGTCCATCTCCTTTAATTTGGTTTGATATTCTAACAAACTGCACACAGAAACCAAAAGAGGTCTTGAGTGTTTTCTTTCTGGAAGACTGTGATCAGTTTTTTCAATGACAGAAAACTGGAAAGAATGGTCCTGCACAACATAAACTGTAGACACACATAGAGAACAGCTGACAACATTTCTGACAAAGCTGAAGAAGTGAGCAACATTAGATAGCCCAATTCCCTCTCCACTGTTTTTTCCCTTACTGATCTTCTTTTATGGCTACTAAAACAGTGGTAACTCACACACCCAAACCCCCAGCAATGGTTCTGTAACTTCTTTAAAGGAGGTTTTAACAGCCTAGCAAATGAGGATGTAAAATCTAGTGCACAACACACAAAAGGGAACTGGTTGTCATCACCTGTCACACAGGTCAACAGAGTCCATCTCTAAAAGGCTACATGCTCTTACTAGCTATGATATTGAACAGTTAAAAAGAAAGCAGCAGGCATCAGGAGGTCAAAAACTAGACTGCTGACACTTCAAGCCTCCCCAGATTGTCAGAACAGTTTATTATTAGTTTACCGTCCTACCATTAAAACAGCAGTGGAGAAAACTAATGTACCCATCTGACGCTGTTTTGCCCTAGCAGTTCTTTGTCCAACAGTTCCCGTTGCTCCTCTCCTTTCTTGGGCCAGCTCAGGCTCCACGTAAAGCAAGAATGTCATGCTGGGTACACAGTGCCAGTTGCTCCAAAAACCTAAAAACCTGTTTCAACTTCATAATATTGGCTCCTCAAATCAGCGAATGGCAGTTTTGAGTGGCAATATACTATCACTGCAAAGCAGAAAAAGCAAGAGGCATAAAACAGACCTTAGCTACTGCAAACTATCCTTCCATATTCCCACCTATTTCAGAACTAGCTTTAGAAGCTCAATTTTTATTTAATTGTAAATGAGAGGAAAACATCTTTTTAAAGAAGTTTTCCATTAGGGCACTTAAGTCTTGCTCACAACAAATGTAACACAGGACTTTCAGAATAGAGCTGTTTTCAGTTACAAGCTTGTAAGCTGAAGACCACCTACCTTCCACAGTCTGCAAACCACACTCACCACAAAGGTTCGGGGGAAAAAATGAGCAAGGTGACGGTAACAAGACAGTGGGAGGCTTGGGAAGTTAAAAGATGGTAAGGAAGGTATGGCCACACCGTATGTGGTCACAAATAACCCAAAGCAGCAGATTCTTAAGGTACTCTTAAAGCAAATACACTAGCTATGGATCCCTGCAAGGGTTTCATCACGTACAAATTCTTAAGATTAGGAAAGTAACAGTTTCTCAGTACAAATCTACTTCTATTTCCCCACCTTTAAGTTTCTGCCTAAGGCAGGCAGAACATTTAGATACATCAGAAACAAGAGGAGGAAGTATTTAAATTTCTAGTAAGTTATCAACATTATTGACAGTCTTTGGAGGGGTACACTTCTCTTTTCAGCCCAAAACCAAATCTAATTCTTCAGAAAGAACTTTAATCTCAGTCTATCAATGAAGGTGTTTGTTGTGCAACTTCAAATATGCCTATCTACAGAATACATGTGGGAAATTCTCCCTCCACGCTTAAGTTTGTCACCATAATCTGCTTTGTTCCCAAGCAGCAGCATTTGTGCTCCAGAAGCGTTACTTCTGCTCAGACAAACTATTCCTTACAAGAGGTGGACTTGAAAGAAGGGGAACTCCAGGCACAAGGAGACACTAAGGAGTCCCACTCATGGCTGTTGAATTTTGAAGCAGGATTTCTGTGAGAAATAGAGAAGCCTATTCCAAAGTTAACATTGGTACAACTATGGCAGCAGTTATTTCGGCAGGAGAAGCTGCTAGCCCTGAAGTCAAGAGGCAAAATTTAGCAATGCTATGAGATGCCTAGCAGCAGAGTATCTGTCATTCTCAATACCTTCCCCTCCTGTTACAGTTTTATAGTTCTATGTTTAAACTTGCTTTGAGTTAAAACTAGGTATTACGAGAAACAAGCACATCAAGTCCCATCCTCTTTTCCCCAGTGATGCTTCCACACACCGGTGGGACAGGCAAGGAGGCTAAAACAACCCAGGAGGGTCCACTTGCTCAGAGCCTTAGGAACCTGTGACAGCTCCTGCAATAAAAAAAAAAAATATCCTCTGCTTTCTTGAATTCTTGATCCCTTACAGACACAGGAACAAAAGTCAAGAGGCCAATTTCAAGCCTGCAGTGTTCATTAGTTTAAGAGCACAACAGGGAAAAGAAAAAACAAAACAAACCCAGAAAAGTCAGGCTTTCAACTGAAACTTTTCAAATATAAAGTGCAAATGCCATCACTGTGCCACAGATCAACACATTTAAGGGAAATTTAAACATTTACACATATTCAGAGTTCCTGGTCTTAATATTTTAGATACAGTCAATCCTCTTGGTCACTCTTTGCCTCTCCTATTCAACTTGCCATGTCTAGACTACAGCCTAGGCACAACTTATTTCCATTCTTACCCACCCATGTTGCAACCAGTTCTTGTCCAAATGTAACACAGACACAGCAGCACATGTTGAGTGACAAAGAGCATGCTTCCCTTAGCCTGTTTGTTTTTTTTTAAATAAAAGGACAGATAATCACGAAAGGACATATAACCGACCACTGCTGCTTTCTTTGCTGAAGATGGAGATACCATGGCTATTCCAACAGCAGCATTTCCTTCTGCCTTGTGGGAGGAGAAAGGCAATATTAAACCACAGCTGACAAGATTTATTACTCTTGAGTACTCTTTGCACCGCAAGAGCAACAAAATTAGGTCAGATCTGCCTTACAACATTTCTATCACTTCTTAGTCTACGTTTATGTCAAGATTCACTGTCCTGCTTTCCTAAGGCTGGCATGCCACACACCCGTCACCCATTAGTATAGTGGCTAGCATATTTCATAAATTTAAATACTTAAAACTTCAAAGCCACATTATTTGGTTTCAAGAAACAAAAAGAAGGAATTGATCCTACAGTTCTCCATGGTATGGCATATTAATCACTCCTCCATATGCTGATAGGATGATTCAGAGTAACTCTGAGTCAGCGCACATTACTGACACATCAGCTCTTAAAAAAAAAAATCAACTTAAGTATTGTTCACTCATTTCCTGCAACCAAGTCTTAATTATGATACTGTCTGATTAGAAATGCCAATTATTTTTTTAAAAGAACACACCATCAACATTGTAAATTTTGTTTCCAGCTCCTTAAGGTCAGGGGTAGTAGTAAAGGTTTTTTATTAGTACTAGCAACACTGTGTACTAGTTAAAGAATTTTGTGGTTCAGTAAGTGTTCAGAAAGTCATCTTAAATAAAAGCGCCAAGTACATGTAACTTCTTAAACTGAGTTGTTCTAAGTGTTTGTTTAGATAGCGGCAGAAAAACAATTCAATATTTCAGCTCTGTTCAATAGCAAACATGAAATCTAAGGTGCTTGCTCTGCACCAGTGTATTTGCTGGCTCCCATACTGGTGCAGCAAAAAGAAGATGTCTGCATAGCGCTAGTCTGCTAACAGGGCAATGCTAGG
Organism: Falco naumanni; assembly: GCF_017639655.2. Lineage (NCBI taxonomy): Eukaryota > Metazoa > Chordata > Aves > Falconiformes > Falconidae > Falco > Falco naumanni. Next base: position 84,782,521 of record NC_054057.1, on the reverse strand, counting down.
AAGCAACTCGAGGAAACTTTTTCCCCTCCAAACTGATAAAACTGTTCCCTTACACCTTACTCAAGATGCTAATCCCAGCAAGGGCACGAACTACCTGTTTTTTTGATAAGGCAAAGTAACATGTACATTAAACTCACTTGTTTGAACCTCAATCATTTTATCTTAATTTAACCCTGATTTTGAAAAAAATATTAGTTGCAGAGTACCTAGCACCAGAGAAATAATGATTAAATATTTTCTGCAATTCAAATCTTTAAGACAATTCTTTTTCCCTTCCTATCTTTGCTAGACACACTAGCAACCACACAAGAGAAAGACGACTTGCAGTTTTTGAGGCCAAGATCAGAATATTTTGAATGATCTGCTTAATTAGTGCTTTTTGGTCTAGAAGTTTTAAAAACACACCAATTCTATTCCTTTCTCAGTTATATTTTTTAGTTTTGACAAATTCTCTCAATTTCCTCATCTGGCAGTGACAAGCCTCTGCTAAGTGTTCTGTGGTGCTCTGATGCCAGGCTGACAAATTCTCTGGAGGCTGGAGAAAATGGGAGTTTATCCCAATTAATAAAGCAGCCTGAGCTACCTTCTGCAGGAATGACAGCTTGCCACAACAGCAGTGTGGCTAACCCACCAGGAACCAAAGCACGGTTGGCCAAATATTTTGATTGGGCCAGGATCTCCATCCACAGAAATAATAATGGTAGAACTGAGTTTAAAAGAAAAAAAAAAAGAAAAAAAAAAAAGACCAATTAGGTTGTTTCCAGTTTCTGAACGGGTCTTCTCAAGTGTAAAATTAAAGACAAAAATGACTGTGGAAGCCTGACAATATTTTGTCTTGTGCCTTTGGACACAGTAAACAACTGTTTTTATTCTCTGCTCAAAGGGCAGGAAGATGACAAGAGAGGTACCGTGCCCTCAAGAGAGTTAGCTGGTCACCAGAAAAATGCTCTAGAGAAAAGCAAATTGTTAGTAACAAAAAACAGGCACTGACCCAAAGACAAGACACAAGAGGAACACGCAGGTAAAGCCTTCACGTTCACGGGGCACAAGCAATACAGCGGGGCTGCTTCGTAACGCCTGAGCAAAGAGGCCACCTATGAAAGCATCTTCTAGACAACGCCAGCTGGAAGCAACAACACTCAGAATAAGCTTGAAAGGACCACAAACATCTTTTGAAATAACACTATCCATTCTGCTGAAGGATGAAAAACATGGATTATGTTATCCCAGAAACTTCAACAAAGCAGGTAATATCCCAGCATCCACTGACTTCTGAATCAACAGCCAGAGGATCCACTTTGCTTCTCTAAACTGTACCAAAAATAGGTATATTACCAAATAGGTAATTAAATAAAAAAAAATAGGATATTACCAAGCAGTTCTAGAGCACAGGGAGTAGTTACATTAGTAGTTCCAGCCCTGAACTGCCAGGGGCTCACTCCCTATCACTATCAAGGAAAACAAGGGTAACTTTTCACCAAGCAGCAGTAGGAAAAAGGTGCTGCATAAAATAAGGAGACTCACTGATATGAACTGAAAGCATCAAGTTTGAAATAGCTTTGAGTCCATTAAAAAAAATAAATAAATACTGCAAACAGGTTCCACATAAAAAGCTTTAAAAATGCTTCCATACATATTGAGTGTCAGGTTATATAGTAGTTTTTTTTATGACTCCACATGCTTTTCTGAATTCTTGAGAGCATTCAATTTAGAGAATAGCATTAAAGACCATTTACCACTGTGTCCAAATGTACTACAGCTGCAGAGACCAGTAAAAGGGGAAGAGAGAGGGGGGGCAGGGGGGAAAGAGGGGGGCGGGTCAGGAAAATCACCGAGTTATTTCAGGAGAGACAACCTCCTCTCCCTCACTTCCCTATCCAGAAATACTAGGCTGATACATACAAAGACTGATCTGTGGGGCCAGAAAAGCCTTCCGAAGAGCCCTTCTTCCAGAAAGAACCAGACCTCTTGAGGACAGGTAGTTCAGTTCTCATCTACTGAACTTGATCTAGCAGTTGCTGACATATATGCCGTTATACGCTAGGCTCATCCTATCCTAAAGTGACCTTTCCCATTCCCAAGTGAACTACTTCAAGTCATTCCCCCCCCCCCCAAGAATAATGCATTGGTTTTAACATTGTCTTTCATTCAGTAAGATCAAAACTCCAGTGAGGCTCTGCACTAAACAAAGATGGAAAACATCAGTACGCTAGTCTTCTTCGTCCCCTTCTTACTGGAAGGGTCTGATTTAAACTGTTCTGCATTTTTCTGAAATAAGGTGACTTTACGTGAATAGTCCTCATCAGCATGATTTGTTCCACTGGCTGTGTAGGTGGAAACACCTCCAAATGAGGGGCAGTGACACACATTTAGAGCAACTGCAGCTGTCTGTGCAGCAATCCCACCTTCCCACTCTAAAACAATTAGCCGGCTATGCTGCTGGAGAGTTACTTCCCTTGACAATCTGCACTACCTTAAGCTTGGAGTACACTGAAGGGAACTCCAACACACTTGAGGTAAGGGATCATATGGATGGGCAATAGCTGGAAGAGACACAACAACACAACGCGTTTTTCTGAATCAACTCTGCAACAAAGGCATCTTCTTAAATAAGAACAATGCTGGAGATAAAGTCTATCCAAGCTCCAAAACCCACAGCTTTGGTTCAAGGGCTCTTCTCAAGAGCAGCACAAGCCAATTAAAACTGGAGAACTTTGATGAAATTAACAATTTTACTTGGAGGTGAAACAGACCTGACTAGGTAGCATTTAACCTCTACATACAGATTTTTTTCCTGCTTTCCATACTCTGGATCATACATCACACCAAGAGCTAGACATTAAATCAGATTTTTAAAATTTTTATTTATTTTAAAAACCTACTTTTTTCCGATTTTTGTTTAGTATGAAATTCCACAGGAGGTACAAGGCTGTAATGAAACTTGGGAGGAAAAAAATAAAAAGTTGCACAAGTTGAAAGCCAGACAGCACAAGCTAGAGGAGAAAACAGGAGGATGCTCTGAAGCTGTAATTTTGGTTTTCCCATATACAGTCACAGTAGTAAAAAGCTGCCTTTCAACAAGAACAAAGCAATTCCCTGGAATTCAAATAACTATGCAGAAATTGCTTATTTGCTTCTCCTTTGGTAGGTGTGCATCCCCACCACTAGCATTTACAAATCTAAATGATTTCTCAAGTACTCTATAAAAGATGCATTTAAGAGCCTTTTGTGTTTTTAAACCATTTAAATAATGGATCTTGTTCAAATTAAATCCCGTGTCCTTCTATAGGAAGATTATTTTAAAAGTGGAAACTGTATTTGCCTTGTGAAAACACGTAAGCTGCTGAAGGTTCAAAAGCACGTCTCTTTCCCTGAATAGGTAAGATGCGTGGCTATGTTCTGTGTGTTGATTTTTATCTATTTCCTGCAATGCACCACTGCAGTAGCAAATTTCACATGTGAACAACAGGCTTGCCAATACCGCAGTAGTGTATTCTAAGATCCAGTGCAAAATCTATTACTTTACCTCACCATTCCCCCATGTCAGCAAATCGTGGAAATGTTTTCAAACGTCCTGTTAGGTAATGTATTGATCTAATCTGTGAGCATGTGACTTGGGAAGCAATTCAAGGAGCGAGTAAAACAGACAAACCTGTCTGATGCTGTGCAGAGTCTTATTAAACCCTGCCCATGCTGCAGAGACTGTATTTTGCCCTGCATAAAACTGAGAAATCAGATTCTTCATATGAAAACAAGTATGTTCTTGGGAAGTCTGCCATACTGCTTTGATGGAAATACTCTAGACGGCATCCTTTCAGAAAGGAAAGAAAAAAGGAACTTCAGGATACGTAGGATCAAAGTCCTAACTGGTCCTCCAGCCTCATTTAGAAAAGCACAGATATTTCAGCTGTCCTTTAACTACTCTAAGATGTCCATAAAAATATGTGAACTTAATTAGCCCACATCAAAGTCAAAGCAATTCTGCTAGTAGGAAAGATGGATGGGATGATGCTACAGCACAGATTCTCTGTGGCACGACTTATTTATGGGCATGACTTATTTACAGGACAAATACTCTCAGCAAAAAACGAGACTAGTAGAAAATGAGCAGCAATAGTGTGACAGTGTACATCTATTAGCAACTATTTGTTTTATTTAAAAAGAAAAACAAACCCACAAACAATGCTGCACTAAACAGGGTAGATCCATTGTTGAGCCTAACCAAAAAGCATTCGTCTGGTAAAAAACATCTCTGCTTTTAAGAGCTTCCTACGAGTTATGCACCATTCTGTCAAAGACTTTAAGGGTTATTATACATGACATTTCTGTATTTACTGTAGCAGAGCAAGCCAACTGGTAGTACAGAAACTAACCCCCTTGCTTACAACTTCTCTGACAATGTGGGTTTCAATGATGATACATATGACAAGCAAATAGGGAACACAAGCCAAACTCTCTTCTTGCCATAAAAGTAAAACCTCTTCTTTGTCTAACAGGAGCTGAAGACAAGTTCTAGTCCCCTCACAGTGCCTACATTAAAAAAACTTTATAAAACAATGAAATAAACTTCCCTTTTGGTTTTACAAGAGCCATACAGAACATTGCTGATTCCCCTTCCAAAGACAGATTTGGCCAAAACACCACAAACCATTCCCAAGAACCACATTCCTCCCTTAAAAACATGCCAGAAAAACGTGCTGACGCAGAAAAGACGATTAACCCATACAGACCGAATAGTCACCACCAGAGAACAGGTGCGTTCCCTAAAATTGCATGGCAAGTCTTCTGGAGAAAGTAAGACAGAACATTCACAGGGTCTCAAACCACAGTGCTTGTACTGGTAGGAAGCACGAAGTCAAACTATAATGAACAACCTACAGATTTTGCTTGTCTAGTTCCACTTACAACATTGGCATCTGAGGACAAATTTATGTTCACCCAGCTATGTGTGTACAGGAATACTCTAAGCCCACTAGCACATTACTACCTAGGAACATCCACAGAATGAAAGCAAACTCTCAATATGCTTAGAACACGCTTTGATATCTAGTAAGCTGAAGCTTACTATTTCCTCATAGCTCAGTACAAAACAAATTAATAATCCATTTTACTAGAGCAAATTAAAAGGTCTTTTACTCACTATAAAGTTTCCATACAGATTTGCAAACCTGAAGTTACAGAGACAAGACAGACTGTCACAACTGCAGTCCCCTCTTCAGAACATTTAAGATTTAGACAGATATTCTGAACTCTACAGACATGAAGTCATCTTAGAAAAACTTATTAAAGCAATATGAACACAAAACACCTTTTGGAAGAGGAAAGGAGTTTGGATTTCTCACACTAAAAACTGTTAACATGAATGACTCTTCAGAAAAAAACAAACTAACAAACTGGGAAATAAGCATTCCCATGACAATTTTATTCCTTCGTCCATTCAAAGAGTTAGCAAACTGCTGTGGTCCCACAGAATAATCATTAATCACAATATGTGTAGGAAGGTGGGTGACAGTTTCTTAGCAAAGAGCTGCTCTGTCTTTTTACGTACAACTTACAGCAAAATACTATGTTTTAACGCTTCACACTGCATTCAGAACATTAACTTGTTTTGCAAAGTAAGTTCATTTTACCTGCCTCTCAAAGGAATGAGCTGGGAAGAGGGGTCCAGTTACATTACTACTGCTCCTCAAGATCAGGGAACATGAAATGCTAACTCCTGTTGTTCAGGGGGGCTTGGGGAAGGTGTGGTTTCCAAGTAGAGAAATTTTGATTCCTCTAGGTGATTGCAGAAGCAATCAAAAAATCCTCCCCTCCACCCCAGAAAGTAACAACACCCACCACCACCCCAAAACTCAACATAAAACAAAACCACAACACAACACATTCAATTTGGTACTTCACTAGTAAAACGTGGTTTTTGGACCTGAGTTTTGAGCATCTTGTCCACTTTAAGAAAAAAAAAAATGCTGCCGTAACAAATACTTGCCTTTTTTGTTGAAATACTACACTACAGTTTCAGCTGTCTGCTCCTTTCCACCTGCCTCCAAGATACTACCAATTAATTACCTCAAAACCAACCTTCCATTATGACAGAAAAGAGCGTAAGTTTGTTACATTTGAAGTGTCTAACCTTACCTAGCTGTATTTAAACTGAACCTCTAGTATAATATACAATCTTTGTATTTTGTGTTGAAATTTCTGTTGCTCCCATACTATAGAACTTCAAACATACACTGGCAGTAAACTCAAAAACCCAAGGACACTAGCTCTCGATGGTTTCCAAGTGCTACTGAGAAGCTGGGATAACTATCCTTGGACAGATTTAATACTGTAAAGGTCATAGTGGCTGTGAAGCGCTTTCTGAATTTCCATCACTTATCAGGACTGTTAAAAACACTTTTTTTTTTTCCTCTCCCAACAAAGTTTCAGTTATAATGCTGAAACCTTCACCTGAGAAATGCAGGATGACAACCTTGCAGGAAAAATCCTTGTTTCTCTTTTCAGTTTGTTGACTACAGCTGAAGAGATCTTCTCACATGTTGATTTTTTTCCAGCAACATCCAGCCACTCAACAATATTTTGTTGGGTTTTTATATGTACCGAATAATAGCATTAAGTAAAAATCCATATATTCCCTTCTCAGAGATGCCTGTAAACAATTAACACATTACATTTCCTGTATTAGTGACATTGCTTAGTTCAGAAGAACTAAGGAGACAAATTTCTGAATTGAAATTTTTCAATCAAGTGTAGAGAAATCCATCCTGATATTTTTAATAATCAGTTCTCCATGTTACTAAAAGGAGTACTATTAGAAGAAAAAAAAAAAGGTGGTTGGTTGGGTTGGGTTTTTTTTTAAGTCAGTCACATGCAAAGGTTTGCCCTTTTTTAATAGTGTAATTACATTATTTGTATTTTTTTGATGCATCATCATCAGTAGTTTTGACTTCAGGAAATTTACTTTGAATCTCATCAGTCACAGTTTAATAAACATACGGGAAACCTGTAAGTGAAGGGAGCTGACATCCAGGCCCTAAATCTGTTCACTGACATTTGTGTAAAAAAAAAAAAAAGTCTATAGAGCCTCACTGCAATGCAATTTTTTGAGGAGCAACATGGAGAACCATCAAAGGGATTCAAATCTTCATCTCAACCCAGCTCAGACTCTTGCCTGCACTGAACATGAGAACAGGAGAGCACGTGTGTGCAGGTCAGGCGCTGCACGCTCACAGCAAAGGGACAAGGTTCTACTCGTAGCAGCTTTAAACTACAGGAGTTCACTAAAGTCTGTGCTTACCGCTGTAGAGATCCAAACACAGTTACAGACACGTATTTTTGTTGTTTTTTATTATTGTTGTTGTGGGGTTGGGTGTTGTTTGTTTTTTATTTAACTTCCAAGCAACTGCTGCATCTTATTAAAGAAAAAATTCCTCTGGCACCTGACAGCAGAGCGGAAAGTGGCCAGAGCTTTGTATATTTGACTGGTACTACCCACAACATCTTCACATTCAGCCATAAAACCACAGAAGAAGCAACTGCAGCTGCAAACCAGAGCCAGGCATTGTGGGTCTGGAGGAGAGAAAAAGGAACAAGGGCACACAGCCCAACCGGCAGCGAAAGTGCCCAGGGAGGCAAGGGGAACTGTACCAGAACCCAGCTGCTGCTGCTGTCACCCCCAGGGCCACAGGCAGAAGCAGAGGAGCAGCACTACCTAGCAGAGCACTCAAGGTGACGCAGCACTAGCCTTGTAACTAAGGCTCCGTAGATCTCAAGACTGAAGCCCACTTTACAGTAATGCATCTACTACAGGTAAGTCTGCCTTTGTCTACAGCTAAGGACATAAAATCCAGCAGTCTCAAAATCCGTGAGTGATCACAGAAGATATAAAGAAGTATCCCTTTTCCCACTGGCAAGTGTTTTCCTAAAAAGAAAACATCTCCCATCACTCACAGCTACAAGAACTGAGAGACAAGAAGAAGAGGGGGCATAAGAACAAAAACATTTAATTTCCACAAATACATGAAGAATAATCTTGCTGCAGCAATTCCAGTGTCACTGTTGTGGACTTGCAAATAGTGATTCATGACTACTTTGAAACAGGATTTCTATGCCATGCTTCATCTTCTAACATTTATCCTATTCATTCATAATTTGGACCAAACTGGAAAGACACGTGGCTGAATTTCAGAGTCTGAGTACTCAGAAGTTTTACCAGCTTGAGACCTGGCTGCAAGACTGCAGCAAACCTGAGAATTAACCCATCCTTACTTAGACTCCAACTAAGTGCTACACATTGATGGTGTGCATAATCTCCTACAGCAAAAGATAAGAAAATTTGACAAGAACATTTTGTGCTGACCCGCCAGACCGTGTTCTCTTCGCTTGACTTTTGTATTTACAAAAGGAAATGCTAAGCCCTTAACTCAGTTACCAACTTTCCCTCCAACAAAGGCTGATGACTTAACACTGGCGGCACGTAAATGGTGCTGATTTCCACATCTTCCTTTTTAGTAGGCTGTTTGACTAAATAATGCTGCACACTGAGAACAAAAATTAGATTACAGCGCTCAGTTTCATTTACGAACATTGTGCTTGTTTTGTCATTTAATGCAAAAATTTAAAGCATGGACATAAAAATTAGTTAAAACACATACAGACTGCAGCAGCCAGCTGGGCTCAATGGACAGGAAGGCTTATTAGGCAAAGCACATGCTTTTAGCTAGAACACACCTCTGCATTCCAAAAAGAAATCCCATCAGGACAGTAAACTTTCGCAATACAGGGATAAGAAAAGCAAGCAAAAAAATTCCCAGGCTGTTGGCTACAGCGAAGGCCTATTTCATAGTATCAATAACAGATTCTTCCTATTTTCCTTTGCACTTTCAAGGAAAAAATAAAACAAAACCCAGGTACTTCCACCTCTGCCATTTTACTAGCTGTGTTTTAAAGAAAAGCCTGTCTCTAGAAGAGCTTCACCTACCCTCTGCTCTTCCAGACGAAGATGTTGGAAGGGCTGTAGGAGAAAGGGTGAAAATACAATTAAGTGCAGATAACATTGCTTTCAGGACCTAAAACATCCCCCCTCCTTCCGTGATACGAAGCATGAAAGCACACCCACAGCTGTAAGCATTACATAATCTGCCTGTGTAAACACCAGTTTCCTTCTGAATTAATTAAGTTTCATAAAATTCTAATGCTTCTATTAAAATATGAAGGATGGAAAAGGAAGATGACATTGCAGCCAAAGTGCTATCCAATCCTGGTGAGATAAAAACCCATCCACCTTCACACTACCAAATACAGTAAATACTGAGCACCCTTCTAAGTACCTTCAGAAGAGTGTGGAAAGTTCAAAAACCAAAAACACACAAACAAACCAAAAACTGTAACAATTCAACACTATCTTACAAAGCAATTGGGGAGTTCTGAGAACCATTTCTTGTAGCTAGCTCCAAACCGTTGTTAGTGACCTTTTGAAAACAGCACAGCTTTTACTTAAATAATTGAAGAGCTGAGGTAGACAACTTAAAATCCTAAAACTATTCCAGTTCTTGAAATCATTCAGAGTTCTGCAGAGCAGAGCCATCAAGACAGAACGCTTTCGACACAATGCCATTGTTTCATTCCACAACGCATCTTTTTGACAGTACTTCAGAACTCATAATATGCAGGTTGCTTCAGTCTCACAACAGAACACTCTTTACATACTATAAAACAAGTTACAAGACAAAGAAAAACGGTTAAAGGTGCCAAAGAACATCTTGAAACTATATCCAAAACAAAAAAACGCGTATAAGTCTCAGCGACAGACAAAGACCTGATTTTGAAAAGAAATGCAAATGGATTCACCTTCAGCAGTTTCAACTACTATCATTATACACATCAGATCAGTGGAAGTATCCACACACAACACACTCACCTTTCAGATGCTCTACTAGCCGTTACCTCTGTGCCCCGAAAGCAAGAAAAAGTAACATGCTACATAATACATACTATTTTCCACTTCTTTTTTTGGTGAAGACTAAGATTTCTATTAAAGATTTAATTTTGCCCACTGCCAGAGCTAGAAGAACAGTACCTTGATGTAGAAGACAATTTGACTGTCAAAGTTAATAAATTACTCCAATTATTCTTTGATTAATCACACAGAATTTAAGAACGCAGAGAAAAGGTTCTCTAAGAGGGGGAAATTTTCTGAAGGTTTGCAGGCAAGTTCAAGTGTTTTTCATCAGTACTGTGAATCTCCATGCCCAGGCATTTCTTTCTCAGTAATAAAATAATTTTTGGAATTAAAGTGCCAAAAGACTTAATCAGAGCAGGATTTCCTGACTGATTTCCCACTTCTGATAATCAAGTGATGGCAGTGGTAACTGATGAGGGAAATGGGGGAACAGTACTACCTACATGTGTTTAGCCCAAGATCTGCATTAGGACTCCCCAGTTCACCAATCCCAGGTAAAACTTATCTCCTAAGAAAAATGAAGAAAAGATTTATCAAATATATTAATACTCCACATGACCCTTTGAACAAGTGCTTTCGCACAGCAAACTCTTCACTATAGTTTTGCTAGAGAAAAGCCAAAAGAAGACACTAAAAAAAGACAGGAGAAAAAAATCCACATAGTGGATGGGTTGGGAATGCTGGGAAGAAAGGAGGAAAACAGAACTGTAATGAACGTGACAACTTCTTAGGTATCACTATTGCAGGTGACTCCTTCAGCACTTGGTACAAGAAACATGAATTATATATAAATGCTATTCTGTGCAGCGTGCAACTATTAGAACATTTAAACACACAGACATTTAATGCAGCTAAAAGTTAATTTCACCACTCTTGTAAAGATTCATCTTCAGTTTTACTTAAGACGTACAGTTTTTCCTCCAAACTTTAAACTCTTATTTCATGAAAACAAAGACAGTAACCCTACAAACATCATCCGTTGATAACTAGCAAGCAGGAATAACTATTTGTACATATCTCTTCAAATTCTGTAAACTAGCTCAGTTTTTGTTTCAAGAAAAAAAAATACATACATCTATTTCCTCTCCGTATCTTGCAAAACAGGAATATTACAAATAAGACCAAAACTTTCAGCCAGCTTCATTCACATCTCCCTTTTCTTTCACTGACTCTTGGGATACTTTGCATTTTGAGAAGAACTATCCCATATATATGAATCCTCCCTGGTAAATGAAAATGTATTTTATGTACATAGATACACACGCACTAAAAAAGTGTAACCACTTTACCTGGACAAAAGAAAAGGGAATCTGAATCTCAATTTCCTGTAAAGATGGCTTCAGAATGGACTTTATGTACTCGTAACACCGAGTACAGAGGTCCAGGAAGCCATTGCAAATTTTCCGTTCAAAAATAGTATCTGAACACAGGTATAGTTTGTATGATGGGAAAATACATGTTTTTGTAGAGGCCTTGCTCTATTTATGTCTACTTATATTAATGCCACAGACATTCAGTAGTTAGCATCACACTCTTGGACAGAAACACACCAGTTTCTGTTAAGAGCAGAGAGACCTTTAAAAAGAGATGAATGCACAAGGAGAAACTACAAGACGTTCATCAGTTAGAGCGTGCTCTGGAGCACATGCACCTGACAAATTAGTAGCATGTGGCATTTTAGTAATAACAGTGCCTGCAGAAGATGCTTGAAAGAAGAGAAGACAGCCTGCTTTGGCATTAGAGGTGATTGCCAGCAACTACTCACGCACATGCCATTGATCCATTCAGACAAGATAGTCAGAATTACGGTTACTGTCACATTTGTCAAGCATAAAAAGACGTAACTTACATTCTACCTGACATTAGCAAATAATGGGCCCACAGCACACCATTAACACTAATAATTAAGATAAGTAGCGTTTCATTTACCGAAAGAGCATCTGTACAGTAAAGCTGCAGGCTGCTTTCAGATAAAATTACTCAGATATAGTTTACAGTTTATCTTATCGTAAGAGTTTAAGGGTACTTGGATACACACACATTTTCGTGTAAAGCAGAACACAGAAAAGAACTTCAGTTGTATAGCTATAATAACGGCGTATTTAAATAACCTATTTAGAAAGCAAAAATCAGTGATCTGAGGACTCCCAGTTGAAAAAAAGACACAACTGACTATTGGAACACGGACTGGTGGAACAAATTGCTTTTTAACTCCTATGGCAAACATGACTGAGCTATTTGCAGATAGCAGTTGTGACAAAATCAAATCATCTTCTCTGATCATCCAAACAGAGGTTGGATGTTGCTGGCATCTACAACACCAGACCAGGCCACAGCCAGTGATCTCTTAATTCTGTTCAGTGGAATCTCACTTGAACGCGGTTGCCACGATTTAAATGAGCAACAAGAACAGGCAGCCTCCTGTTCACCAGCTGAACTCCCATAGCCTGTCTAATGGTGAAGTGGAGCCTGATGTTCCTCAGGACACTTGCTCAAGGACAGCAGAGCTTACTCAGAGCTGAGAAGGAAATACCTGCTAGAGTCTGAAAACAGGACAGGAAAGCAATATCCAAGCGTCCTTCAAGTACAGCTTCAGATTTGAAATAATGTTCCAAAACAGATGGAAAAAGAAGGCTCCAACATTCATGTACTTGGAAAAAGATTACTGCCATCTTGATGATAATTCTAAAATATGGGGCTTGTGCATGTGTGGAGTTAGTTACACCAACACTGGTGTAACTATCCTGTGTTCCAATGTAGAACTGCCTGCAGTATGAGATTTTAGTAAGATTGAATTGAAAACTAGAGACTGTATCAGCAGATCTTATAAATTCACTAAAAAACCCACAACAACAAACAGAAAACCCCAAAACAAACAAAAAAACCCAAACCCAAAAAAGCATTATCGGAAAAAAGGTAGTAGCTGTAAAGTCTCACAAACCACTGTGCAAACAAGTTGTTCTGTTACTTGTTTTAGAATGTAAGGTGGTCATCTGAAACAGAAGGGCTTTTATAGTTCATAGAAAAATCATTCCTGGACTAGCTCAACACTTCTCCCTAAGGTGTAGCTCTTCGAACATCAGAAGTTCAAACTGGTAGGTCAATATGTAAACAAAAGACGTAAGTGAAATCCTGTTTTTTTTGCAGAGGGGTTGGGTGGGGGCATGCTAGGTAAAGAGGAGGAAAAGAAAGCAGTCCTATACAGATGAATTCCAGCTACCCAAGACTGCTGGACAAGCAGATAATGGGTTGAAATACCCAGAAGTCCATTTAGAGATAAGAAACCATTCTGCAGTTCTTCAGAGAAGTGATTACTACCACTCAGGATTTGCAAGCATTACAACACTGTCAGCTGCAACATCTTAAAAAAACAGATTTACTATGTTTGATAAATATTCAAAATAAAGTCCATCCCCACAGCCATTGCGCTGCACATACAGTATAAAACATGGGGTTGGAGAATTTACAAGTGCTATACCATTTTAGTCACAAGTTAACTAAAAAAGTGACTCCTTTCGTATTTTACATATTGACCAGACTTCCCCTGTAACAGTCAACATAATAACAAACATTTAGCAAAGTTGAGTAAGATATTACAAAAACAAGATTTCCCACCTCTTTTGGTTGGGTTTTTTCCCTAGCATGTTTTTGAAATAGACTGTAGAGCAGTGCTCTACAGTAGTGACAGTCTTTCAACAGTGGCCACTATTCCCATCATTCTCCAACAAGACTCTTGGGGAGGGAGCAGAGGAATTGCGTATGCATTTACAAGAACACTACTGTCTCCATTCACCTGTTCTTTGTAGCAGTTTCATCTTTCCATCTTGACAGCAAAAGAAGATTCTCTCCTTGGGCAGCTAGATTCTGGTTCTACTGAGGAAAAAAAAAAGCAACAGCAGCTCTTTCAAGAGATAGGAGTTCTTTATTCGAAAGGTTTTATGCAGCTCTTTTGTTGCCAAGCATTCTCTTAGGAAACGGGGAAGAAATTCAGAGTAACCATTACTATTGTACATGATTGAAAAAACTACTAACTGCCTCTTTTAATCAAACAAAATGTGATAGGAACACTAATAGCCATACACATCCAAAGAAATTGCCAAAAAAAGGTAAGGAGGGGGGCGGGGGAATGTTCTGCCTGCGATCTAGCTGTGAAAAAACACAGCGGACCTTGAACCTGCTTTAATCGATCACTAAATTAGTGAACCTGAGCCTTAAAAAGGGAGAGAAGAAACAGATTCTGTACTATATTGGATACCACACACCTTGACGTATCTCATATTACCATTCTCTGCTTTTCCTTCCCAAGGTTAAGCAAATTAACATTGACTATGTGTGTGCAGTTTTTTTAATATATATACAAAAAAAAACCCCTAACCCTAATTAAAGTAAAAAATCCATGGCCAGACATGGAATAGTAAAACCTCAAAATTCAGACTGAGACATTAAAAATTTAGGACTTGGAAACACATTTATATTGGCCAAAAAAAAAAACCAAAAACCAAACAACAACCCTGAGCTCTACCAAACAGCAACATCACGAAAAAAGAAATAAGTGTTCTTACAGGCTTCTAAATAACAGAACACATTTTCTTATCACACAGCTCTGGCCTCTTATGATATGACATAAAGTTCAATAGAAGTCTTCCACAAGACACTGGGATTAAAATGAGAAATACATTTCATAACTGTTTACAAAAATTATTTTCATTTTTAGTAGAACAATATAGATGAAGTCACTGTATGTTTAACACTAACACAACTGAACAGCAACTGTTCAGTGTACCAGTACTTAATAACTGAATGTAGGCTGACTGGAACAACCTAAGTGACATTTTTCTTCTTTTATGGTTAAGACAATACCACGGAGAAGGGGAAAGCTTTACCAAAAGCAACTACTAAGGCCAGCCTTTACAAACATTTTTTAACTTTTTTTAAAAAAAAAATAATTACCTACAGATACACGTACATCTAAATACAAAACACCAATTCAGTGCAAGACACTGACAGATGAGATAGAACGGTGAAAAAAGTTTAATGAAGCACAAGCTTAAGAAAGAACCAACCACATACTTCAAACAGAGACTGCTAGCAAAACTAATAAAATGAATGCTTTGTTTGTTGATCATACATAAATTACAATTAGAATTTTATTGCTCTGCATTTTGTTTAAATATACCTCAGTGTACCTTGGCACAAATCTACGCTTCAAAAATCAGAGTAATTAGAAACACTGTAAAAAATTAGTGCATTAAGTAGTATTTCCATAATTTCTCGTAAGAAATTATTAACAGACATTAGATACCATAAGCAGTGCTTTTGAGGGACTTAAGAGTATACTCATCTGGTTTTCCAATTAAAAAAAGTTATCATTTCCAACTGGCTTTCCATCAGCCAACATAACATTGCTTCAAGATTCTCTCTAAAAACCAAGGCATGGTGGTAGAATCAAGAAAGCTTATGCGCTACTACAGCAAAGTGACAGGTTCTTGGTTTTCAGACTGATAGAAAAATTATCTCTTAAGTGGTTTTAAATTTGAATTTCAACACATACATGCACCAACAGAGAAAGTCATCAGTTATGTTTAACATGTAACTACACTGACTTTGCACGGAATTTAAGCATTTAAAGGCGACAAAAGAAAAAAAAAAGCAAGAAGGTCCATCCAAATGAAGAAGCCGTGTTCACGTAAACGAGGAGGTTAAGTCCACGCAGTAATTTCTGCTGACATTGTAACGTCCTTCAGGGAAATGAAACTTGGCCAACAGCAGTCAAATCCACCAAAGCATACCACCAAAACCCACTCAGAAAAAAAAAAAAATCTAAGCCAGAATTGTATTTCACCTTTGAGATACAGAGAGATAGTTACACCCGAACAGCAGGCTTGCTTGTTCTACACTGCTGGAGTAGCTAGTCGCTGGAGTTACTTCCCAGGTGGATCCTCACTGCTTACACCAGGGGGGTTCCAAGCTGTCCATATCATGACACTCTCTTCCATCATCATCTCACCACCCAAAACAAGAGACTTTGCTTCCAACTCTTCTACCTTCCCTCACTTTGTATTAGATGTTGTATGGGCTTTCATCTCTTCTTATTTTCAGTTTACTTATTCCCATACTGAAATGGAATGTTTTCGTTGTGCTATAAGGTGGTAATGTATAACAAGTGGATATAAGCAGAAGACTGAACAGCAGAGAAGCCCGAACAAGCCAGAGGACAGATGGCAGGGGTTTGCGTCCTGCCTTCCCTTCAGGATTTCAGTTCTCTCCCCAAGTCAACATGGATAGTCTGCTAGTATCCACAGCTACCCCATAAGTGGGGAATCTACCTGATGCAATCTCAAAAGTTACTGGATTGCATTCCAATGGGGAAACATCATCAAAAAGGTAGGACTCCACAGGCACTGCCCCAAAGCTGCGAGCCGAGGTCTGAAATCAACCAGTTCAAGCAAACAGATAAGTTGTCATGCTGCTCCTCTCCCAGCTAACAATGGAATTTGGGGGGGGAGGGAGGGGAACAACAGCTGCTTTGGACTTGGAAGATCTGAAACTGCTGTCTCACTGGGAAAGAGAGAACTAGGGTATTTATCATTATTTCCTTGTTCTTACCCACACTACAGCAACACGAGCAGTTTTCAGAAACTCTTAATTATTTATTGCTCCCAACATACTAACAAATATTCTTTGACAGATGAGGCATATTTTTCAGTATTCTCTTTCATTGATCTAGCTCGTCCCTGTTCCCACAACTAAGACAGACTTAGCAACACCTCCTGCTGGGTAGGGTATTAGCTGGTATACTAACGGCTCAATAAAGCTCCAGACCCTTTACCAAAGTTAGTGTAATAACAGAAGTTTGCACATGCTTGGCATCGCGCAAAAAAAAAAAAAAATGTATTTGCGATTAAAAATAACCACAGTGCAATCTGAATTTCTCATAAGAACGGAGAACTCATCTAGCCATTTGTTGTCAACAAACGCCTGTTCCTGCACTCACAGAAATGGTACCAGTAATAAATTCAACATCCATAACACACATGGTCAGACAGATGCAGCCTCCATCTATCATTCACTCAAGACATGTCAGGGGGGGCTACAAATACAACAGAGGACTCAACCTTTCTCTCATCAGCTCCAAAGAGCTGTGTAGGCCACCCCAGCAGTAGGATAAAGCTGTCCTGGCTCTTAAAGCCCCTGTAAACAGAAAAAATGAAAGCCTAACACATATGCACAAGCCATAGCACTGGTATGGGGGAGACAAGGGAAAATGCGGGAGTGAGGGAGAAGTGAATTAATAAGTCTTTTACCTGAGCAAAAACCATAACTGCCTTGGCATGCTTCACTTGAAAAACCAGTTAAGAGCTTGAAGCAAAACCAGGGGATTCTTGAGGAAAGTATTACAATAGTGTATCACCAGTAATCTCACGTAGAGTAGAGCGTAAGTATTACATGAGATCCCATGAAGATTTCCAGTTCTGATCTCTTGCTTTGTTTCTATGGTTATAAACATGCACAGTGTTGTGGGGTTGGGTGTTTTTTTGTGGACAAATAAATGGTCTTTATGCTTTGCAGCAGGATTAAAGAAGAATTCGAGTACTGCCTCAGGCCTTCTTGAGAGTACATCCAGTTGCTTAAAAGCTATCCCTGCCAAATAAAGAGGTGGTTTGGTTTACCCAGGTCTAAAGTCCTCCCTAACTCTGATCTTCAAGATAGTGTTTCTTACAATCTGGCAGTGCAAATAATTGAGGCACAAAGAATAAAAAGTAGGAAAGGCTGCATGTCACAATTTGCGTGACAGTAGAGCCAAACTCTCCAATGCCACGTTTTTGCCTGGATCTTTATCTGTGAGAACACATTTGTAGTAATGTAACATCCACGGCAACTTCTCTTAAAATATGAGAGGATAAAGTTATTGGTGACACAACACCCAGCCACTGGATGTTTTGAGATTTATGCTGGAAATAAACTTGCTAATGTGCTTTTTCCAGTGTATGTCAGACTAAACAATTGGTAAATCTCACTTCCCTGGTAAGCAAACACCACCATGCACAAAACGTAGTTTTTTCCAGATGCTATCCACTACATAACTCGCATATTTCTACAGCACGTACATGAGGGCAAATGTTAAGCTGTTCTGAGGGACCTCTGATCCTACAGCCAAAAGGCACCAATTTTTCTCTTCAGAGCTCTGCAACATCTCAGACACAGAACAGCTACTGTAACGCCTTGTAGAAGCCTTGGGAGGGACAGATGTGACCAAGTAACAATGATTACCTGTATTCTGTGGTCAGGCTTACGGTATCTTCTTCTAGCAAGCCCAAATAACAAGGAGTTTCTAGGTTACAGCCATAAATTCCAGGAACAGGATATGTATCCTTGGGCATTTAGAGCAGCATAGAATAAAAATTCTGAGTGAAATAAAACTATAATCACCTAACCTCACTAAAGTAGCTGTAACTAAACCAAACAGCATCTTACAGGCCAGTGCCTAGATATGCTGGCCATTACCAAACAAGAATTTACGAAGTTTCTCCTTTTGAAGGATCGTAAGGACACAGATGGCAGAAGTTAAAATTGTTCAGAATGAAGCCAATGTAGTAATTAGCACATGTTCTTAAAGAAAACATAAAACTTCCCGAGCACCCAACTATTGCCGAGACCACAACTAAAACAGCAAGGAGGACACTGCTCAATTCCTTTTTAAATTCCCCTTACCCAGCCTTAAAAGCCTTCCTTCCTTTTTAACCTGAACACAAAACAGAACCTCCCTACAAGCAAAACCAGAAAAATTAGCCATGATCAGAAGTTCATCTACCTCTTCACTAGCGCTCCACAGGAATGTGTTTTACTATATAATAGTTTTTCCTCCCTGAAGTCAGAGCAGTCATAAAAAAGGGGGAGGGGAGGTTGATTGCACTAGTTCTACAGCATCTGGCTATGCAATAAGACTCTTGAAATAATTTTCTCTACTGTAGCATATAGCCAACAAATCTGGCAAGAAGCAACTTTAAGCATGTGTTGCTGTGACAGCAATGAATTATCACCCCAGTCTGCAGCAAGATTAACACTTACAACCTTGGCATGAAGAGCAGTCTGCTCAGACAGTGTGTCAGGAGTAGCGTTCCACAATCAGACTTGAAAGGGTGGGCTCACGTTAAGAAATTAAGAGCACAGAAACGCAGACATTTGCCTAAACTGTAAACAAACAGATAATTTCTAGGGAAAAAGACAGTGTACGGCCAAAGAAGTAGAAACACCAAAGGAAACTCAAGGTATGGAAGAAAGAAAAAAAGAAGCAGCCATTGAAAACAAGGTACTGCCTGTGACAGAGGACATGCTGTAAAGAACAGTTACAGAACAAAAAAATAGAAAACAGCTCACCAGATTTATCCTGCTTAACACAAAAATATTAAAGTATCTGGTCAAGACAACCTGACATGAAATAAGACACTCTGAAAGCTACATGCAAATTGTAGAAAAAAAGCGATCACCAAGTCCAACGTAGATCATAACTTACAGGTAATGGCACGTACTGTTGTAGAACACAAAAGATATGACAAACTGTAACTTGGCACAAGTAAAGAGCAGATTCAAAACCAGCTTTGGCCTCACTGGAAGGTCAGAGGTGACATTACATCAAACCCAACTCTACTAAGGAGTTCTGTTTGGCAGATTCATGGTCATCCATTCCACTTTTCCAACTAACTGACCACAAAGAGAAGAAACCTGAAAACAAAGCTCCTTACCATAAGCTTCTTAAAACAAAAACCTGCAGAGGGAAGTGAAGAAAGCCACGAAGCTCAAAAAAACATGGTGGAATCTCCTTCCTGCTTGAACACTCACCACACAGACCTGCTTTGGCTTTGCAGAGTTGATAGGACTATAAAGCCTGCCTTCTCTGCTCTTTGATCTGGTTGCTAGACATTTTTCGATAAAAGCACTTAGGAGATTCCACCAATCATCATCTTCACCTCTAATGCAACTTTACTTTGTGAACCAGAAAAAAAACGTATAATATTATGCTGATATTTCACAGATTATGTGTTCTACTTTCAAGATCTTAACTTGAAGGAAACACTTTAAGAAGTTAAGCAGTGTGAGTTGAAACATATGAATAGGTGAGGTTAAAGGATTCAGCACTGAGGGAAACCAAGACAAAAGGATTCCGTCTCCTAAAAAAATAAAATAATAAAATCTAATTCACTATTAGCAACAGCTGCATAAAAAGTATGTTAAAGTGACAGGAACAGTCTAGTGGGCATCACAATCTGCATGGTTCTTTACACAGAACACAGCTTTCTGCACGACAAAAGGAAAATTTTACATTTCCTTGAAAAGCTTTATTTCAAACACATAGCTGTAAGTAGATATAACATAGCACCAAATTCAAATATGACAGCATGAGAGAGAATTAAAAGCATAATACGTGTTGAGAATTTTGTAAGCAAGTGATTACAATTTATCTACTATCTTACTAGGAAATTGGCTCCAATTCCCTGAGATTAGAAAGTTCTCCAAGTAAAAAGGTAGCAAAAATGTTGTCTAGCGAAGAGGAGTAAACACTGAGTTGAGGCAGATCCTGTAACTGAAGTCAGTTTGGAAATACCTACTTTGTAAAGAAATCAGAGAAGTGCACCTAAAGCTTTTTAATACTGGCTTGTAATGATGAAATTAATGTTGTATAGGCTGGGAAGACCAACCTCCATCCAAGGGGCATAGTTCAGTGTTAAATGTCCACACACCTGACTCCAGTCTTCTGGGGCAGAGAGCACTTAAGGTCCACGGGACTGCTCTGAAATACTCACTAATTCATACTTACTATTCATACAGATCACACTTACTGCTGCTATCTATGGTTGACCACTCAGGCAAACAAAAAACAAACCAAATCAACCCTAACAGAAACACATTACCCCCCAACTTCCACAAAACTACAAGGGAGCTAAAGCACAAAGTTTTGTTTTTAAATCCCCCAGAGTAGCTTGTAAATTATTTCTCACCATGCTTTCCTAGTACTTTATTACTTCAGGCAAGCACATCTTTCACGGTAGACATAGCCTTATAACACTGCTCTTTGCTAACAAAAACAAAAATGATGACTGAAATCTACGTAACGTCCTACAGGATCACAAAACTACCAGCATTCTGTCTTCAAGAGCAGAGAGAGGTATTATTTAGGTTGGAATATGATAACCACTGCTTTCTGCAGTCCGTTTTCCTAGTTCACTCCTCCAGCACAGATAACCTTTGGAGCAAGGAAGCTACAAGGCACATCCTTCCTTGCCTGCTCCCACTAGTATCCATAGAGTTCTGGAGGTTGACAAGGGTCTCAAAGTAAATTTTTCCTCTGAGGAGATGGTATTATTATTATTATTATATTACCATGTTGAGTTTATTAGCTTATTTAAATCAAGACACTTGAAATATCTGACCAAAATGGGCTTATGGCCTCAGCTGGTGGGTTTTTCTCTTCCAGCTACAGTTCAGCATGTTGGTTTGTAATAACTATCTGTGCAGCAAATGCCACCAGAGTAAAATCCAGGCTTGACAGCTATTTTGGGCTCCTGGATTAGAAGTGTTAGCTGCATTAATGGGGCAATGAGAACAAAGTCTTCTGCAGCGAGAGCACGATGAAACACCAGGTGAATTGGTGTATTAGCTCCTCTAGAAAACAACTCCTGTTCAAGCAGCCCTCAGGTAATACAATTCTTCAAGAAGTTTCACCCATTTACTCTACTCCTCTCCACAAGACAGAAATTTTCAATGTATGGTTTTTATGAGGTGCATCATCTGCAGATGAGGCTATTCTGTTGCTTGAAGGTAACTCCTAAGTTTGCTCTTGAACACAAAGAAGGCCAAAGGGGGGAGGTGGGCCAGCAGGTCTACCTGAACATAAT